>NC_067399.1:26475417-26775417 GCF_016432865.1 Antechinus flavipes
ATATTTTGGAGCTTCCAGTGGTTAGTAGAGACATATATAGCTTGAGTTTTATTTATTACCTTTTTATGGGTCAGAGTGCATAAATTAGAGCAAGACTTTTTTTTGAATCTATAGGACTCCTGGGATATTTGATCTTCATTCATTCCTCCCCACCTTATAGTTGGTTAAAGTACCGGAGGATAAACAAATTAGTCAAATAATTAGTCAAATTAGTTGCTCCCCAAATTCTATCTTCTTGGTGTCCAATCCAACTTCTTTCATTACCTCCTATGCTCCCTCTTCCTTCCTTATAAATCTAGTTCCCTGGAATCTTCATTCTCTTCACAGTTGAACCACTTAAGGGTTAATTGATAAAACTTAATTAATTGATTAAACCTGTTCATTTTTACAGAAAAAGGAAGCTAAAGCCTATAGAAGTGAAATATTTGTGAAAGTTCATCCATTTCATGACTTGGTAGCTACAGGATTAGGTTTCCTGGGCCCCTTGTCTACCTTGCTTCATTGCCCCATCTTTTGTTTGGGGCTATGAAACTTTATTAACTCTTTGATTCACAATAAGGAAGTTAAGGACAGTTGCTAAAATTTCCATTTATTTAATGTTGTTTGAATGTTGGTTTAACTGAAAGTATTGAATAATTATTAATTTTCAGTGGGTTGTCTCTGGAAGCAATGATGACTTAGAGTTTTTAGTACAAGTTACAAATGAACTTTTGAATTAAGAGACAGTTTTATATGAGTTTGTATTAGAATGTTCCTTAAAGGTCTACCGTAGGCATATATTAATTCATGCAAGTAAGAAATTTTAAAAAGTCAACCATATCAGCCCTTTCTAGGGACACTTCCTCAATTCCTTCATGTCTTGATAGCCTGATTCCCAGAAGGAGGATGAATATATTTCCTTCTCCAGCCCTTGCGTTATAGCAGTAACCCTGAGTGGCTAGGTTTATGGTACTATTATTCACAAGTCAAGCCCCCAGTTGTAGATCCCTTATAAATCATCAGCCAGTTGGCATAAATTAGCATTCGGGAAAGGGATTCACTGAGAAATTATGTCAAGACCACTTGTCATAACATATCCACTCTTCCCTCTCAAGGAACACAAATGTTCTATAGATAGAGTGGGGTCAAATCTAAAATACAATGGTAATGAATTATCTAGAGAATACATAATAACTAAAGGGCAACTCCTGGCTCCAGTTCTAAGAGATGTTCCTTTTTTTCTCTTTTTGTGGAGGCTTCAGGAAATTTGCTTTGGCAATCTAGCAGATGCTTTGCTGCTCAGATAGAATGCCTTTGTGGAGGCCATGCAACTTCAAGGGAAGTTGTATCAACTTGGCTCATTCCTTCTGAGACAGGGGTGGCATTTGGAGCTGGAATGGTCATTCAGGTTGGTCAGCTACTATGCTGGATGCTTACTGAGGTCCTGGGCTTTTGGTCTAGAATGCTCAAATTCATGATTTTAAACCCATCTTCATGTGCAGCCCCATCCTTTTATTGCCTCTTTCTTTCCTCGTCAGCAAATTTTCCTTTTCAGCAGAATTATAAACAGGGATTTTTCAGTCCCTCATTTTGTTTCAATTAAATCAAGGGGAAATTAGGAAGAGTTTAATAATGGGAGTACTCAGCACTAGTGGCTAAGTAAAAGCCTATGGTCACAGTGTGCCCTTGATATAATGGTTACTATGTGCCAAGCACTGTAACAAGCTCTGAAAATACAATTACAAAAGTTAGATAGTGTTTACTCTCAAAAACCTCACATTTGAGTTAGAGAAGAAAACAACCATAAAAGAATTTAATTTCAGGGTTGTTGGGAAAGCCCAGCAGTCTATAGTGTATAGCTGCAGGGCTGATATCAAATCTTCAGGCTCTTTGGGGGACTCTACTGGGACCCTTATAAAGAGCTTCAAAGACTTTTGATATTATTGAAAGTCATGTCAAATGTTTGAGGCAAATTTGGTACAATCCGTTTCCTTCTAAAATTATTGCATATTTCAGAAAATTTTTATGCAGAACAAGACAGCAATTCCCAGTCAATTCTACCAAAAGTCTTTGCCAAAGCTAGCCTTCTGATGATGAACTAGTAGTTGAATGCATAGATGTTCTTTAAAAGCAGAGAGAATGAGATTAGGGAGAGACTATCCAAGAAATCTTTCCATGTCACCTTGAGAAAACCATTTTAAAGAAAGTCCCAAAGTTGGGAAACATTTGAGGATAGTTACCAAAGTAGATAGAGAAGGGGAAACGGAAAGGAAAAATACTATAATATTAAATTAATTAATTTAATCCCTATGTGCTAAGTTAAATTAAATACCTATGTGCTAAACATTTTAAACAGTTCTTCTCATTTGATCTTCATAACAGTCTTGGAAAGTACTTGAGGCAAACAGAGGTCCACTGATTTGCCCAAAGTCACATAGTCAATAAGTGTCTGAAGCCAGATTTGAATAGATTTTTCTTAATCCAGGTACAGTGCTATATCCCTTGTACCACCAGCTTCCTCAGGTGGATAATATAAAGAAAATAAAAGAGAGCAAGGAAGAACATGTCTATATTGGGAAAAGATCAGTGAGAATTTGTGAAAACAAAAATTTCGTATATTTATAGCATATCTCTTCCCATCTGGAGTTGGCGTGAATCTAGATAAATGTGACTGCCATTGGCTAATTTACACACACAGGCATGTGTGGTTGCTGGGTCAACTTGGACCAAGGCCATTCCATATGCCATAATAAAAGTTACAAGTGATTAACACACAGAAGAAAGTGATTGATACCAACTTACTGCAGTCTTGGGGAACTGCCCAATGACTTGGGAGAGAAAACTGAGCAGGGAATGATCATTCTAATCTCTAGGGAGAAGAGCAGGACAAGGTAGCCTGTAGACAGTCAAGGGTTGAATTCAGTAAAAGATTAAAACCAATAAAATATCACTCTCATTATAAAGAAGAAATGCCCTCAAATCCTTGATTATAATCATAGAGCAGCCTATTTTTAGTGTGGTTCTGATGATTATAATTAATGGCACTTTTTAATAAAACTGCAATAACTAAATGAATTGATCTTTTGTATTCAAAGTGAAATGGATAATTTAGAATCACTCATTTAGAGAGGGAAAGGATATTGAGCCATATAAATCCACCTTCTTCATTTTATAACGGAAAGGAAGCTGTAGGTGAAGTGATCTGTCCAGTATCACAAATATGGAAAAGAGCAGAATTCCCATTTGAATCCATGTTGATTACAAATGTAACATCTTCCCGTCTACCTCTAGGAGACAACATTAGAACATGTAGAAACTTTTGCCAAGTGATGTGGCTCAGACTGGAACCAATGTAAGGAAGGAATTCAAAGAAGCGAAAGGTCAATGTAGAATAAAGAATTTTATTTCTCCTTGGGCCCAATTGTTTTGGTTTTCCAGAAATCTACCAATCCTGCCCCAAACTCGCTGGTGATCTCCAATTTTGCATCTGCAACTGCCCTTCAGACTTTTCAAACTGAATGTGTAGTAGAATAAGCACATTCAAAACTGAACTCATAATCTTTCTGCCTAAACTGTCCCACTTCCCACCTTCCCTATTATCACAGAAGACAATATCGCTGATACTTGGGGTTTGGGTGGGGAAAAGAAAGACTTCTTTGAAACCTGTCACTGAAATAAGTATCTTTGCCAAAATTAATATATATATATATATATTATGTATATATAATATATATATTAATTTTGGCAAAGATACTTATGTATCTTTATTATTAATTATGGCAAAGATACAAGTGCTTTAAAGGAAGCCATGAGTCTACTTTTATATATATATATGGCTTCTTATAACAATTCATTCCTATTCTTATGAGATATGTGTTACTTCCCTAAAATTATTTTGGATTTACATTATATATTTTGTATTTACTTAACTTTGTTTTAGCATCTTTGTCTTTCAATAAAATATAAACTCCTTGAGGGCAGGGCTGATTTTTTTTCCAGATTCCCCATCATCTTCTTTCAAAAGGCAAACATTTTGATGTAGATTATACATGTAGAGTCATGTAAAACATATGTTCATATTAGCCATGTTATTAAAAAGAATATAGACCAAAGCCAAGAAAATTAAAGAAATTATTTTCTGAAAATATGCTTTGATCTGCATTCAGATTCCATCAGTTCTTTCTCTGAAGCTATATAGCATTTTCCATTATACCTTCTTTGGAATTATTTTACATTATTGTGTTATTGAAAATAGCTATGTAGTTCATAGTTGATCATCATGTGATGTTATTATTGTATAATTTTATTATTGTATTCAATAATCTCCTAGCCAGTTTACTTTGTATAAGTTTGTATAAGTCTTTCCAGGTTTTTCTGAAACCATCCTGCTTGTCATTTCTAATATTTCTGATTCTTTGCCAACACACACACACACACACACACACACACACACACACATTGCTAAAAAAATGTTTTTTTTTTGTGAAAGTTCTCCTTTTCCTTTTTCACTAGTCTCTTTGGAATATAGACATAGTGATATTACTAGGTCAAAAGGTATACACAATTTTATAACCTTTTGGATATAGCTCTAAATTGATCTTCAGCATAGTTGAATCAGGAAACGACTGTACCAGGAATGCATTAGTGTCCCAATTTTTTTTCACATTCCTTCCAATAAGAAATTTTTTTTTGTCACATTAGCCAATTTAATTACCTCAACGTTTCTTAATTTTCATTTCTCTAATCAGTAGCAATTTTGAGCATTTCATATGATTTTAGATAGCCTTGATTTTTTTTAAAACTGCCTGTTGATATCCTTATCAATTGTACAATAACATATTCTTATATTTGACTCATCCAAATATTTGAAAAATGATGTCTTTATCAGAGAAACTTGCTGTAAAATTTTTCTCCCAGTTTCTTGTTTTCCTTCGAATAGTTCCTTAAAACTTTTAAAATTTAATATATGCAAAATTATTAATTTTATATCCTATAATGCTCTGCAGTACTTATTTGTTAATAAGTTCTTCCCTTATCCATAGATCTCACAGATGAAGTATTCCTTGCTCTTCTGATTTGCTTAATTATGGTCTCATCCTTAATGTCTAAATCATTTACTCTCTAGGATACCAGGTTCTAAAAGGAATCAAAATATACGTAGTTATTCTTTCTTATGCTCAGCATGATACATCCTGCACCTTCCTCTATAAGAAGGTTGCCAAGTATACTTGTTAGAGGTACATGAGAAATAGAATTCAATAGTAGTAAATGACAGAGGTGAGATTTGAACTAAAGTCTTGTAACTTTACAATTAATATTCCTGCTGGTGTACATCTCTACCTTCCCTTTTCTATTTTTTCCATTAATTTGACAGCAGATAATGACTTTCATTGGTGGCTTTCCTGTATATCTTATAACATTATCTGGATATCAAATGTCATAATACTACAGTGATAGACTGAAAGCTAAAAAGGATCTCAGAGGCCTTCTAGTCTAATCTTTTCATATTATAGAAAAGGAAACTGTGAAACATAAAGGTTAAGTAATTCACCTGGAAGTCACACAGGCCATATAATCCATGGAGTTGGGATTCAAGGCCTTTGACTCCAAATCCAGTTCTCTTTTTGTAATTTTAAGCTACTCTTGCCTAAGGAAATCCATGAAACAAAATCTGTAATGCTTTTATGAAAATCATTTAAGGAAAAATTCAAAATAAAAGGTGTACTTGTTATTTTGAGCCAATGACAAGGTCTAAGATGTTTCTGTCATGCCCTTTAATGTTTTCTTTAATAGTATTAGAACTGTCTCTTTTTGTACGTCCTAGTGTTTTCCTGGTGGTCCAAGTTGAATACACAGAACAGAGAAGGTTTTTTTTTTTGTTTGTTTTTTAAGTCACTTGAACCATTCTCAGATGCAGATCAACCCAACAACAACAAAAAAGTAGCTAGAAATCAAATGTATTGCCACAGGGCATAGAGGCTGTCAATAGTGAGACCCAAGAGATTCAGAGCCCTGTTACAGGTCATAGAATATCTTTCCTGTAGCACATCTTTGGGAGGTTTAGACTCTTTGGGCAAACGAGCCATTTGGAATAGCTTCAAGATGAACTCGTTTTTTCTGCTTTAGTGAGACCGTGAAATTTTGACTGTCAGGGATTTTAGGAGAAGGAGAACAAGGCAGCTGGGATTCAAAAGAGAAATCAGTCAGCATCCTGCCTCCTTTGAGACATATTAGGCCAGAGATTGGAAGGAATGTAACCAGAGTAAGGGTGATTCTCAGAGATGATTGTGGATTCTGAGTTGCTGCCTGCTAAATGGTCCAGATATCCCAATGTGGAAGCTACTGGCCCTTCCCACAATGCCTTTGACAAAGAAGAAACCAGCACACACACACACACACACACACACACACACACACACACACACACACACAGGATTCTTTCTAGACTAGTATCGGAGATATCTAGGTGAATGGAAAAATGATGATAACTTTACTGGATTATTCTATGAACTCTCAATGATGATGCTTTGGTCAGACTTGTGTCTCCCTGTGTGACTTTAGGCAAGTTTCTTTCTCTCTCCAAGTCTTGGTTCCTTCTTCTATTAAAAAATGGATTTACTGATGGTCAATATTTTACTTCTCAAAATTTTACCACCTCAAAAGCCTGGACATGTATGATTTTTGTTGAAATTGTAAATTAGCTAAAATAGATTAACAATTAGAAAGCATTTGACATCAATGAAATACATTAATGAATCCCCCACTGCATTATACATTATTAGAATCACATATATAAGCTAAAGATTGCATGCCATATATGAACTCCCATTCTATTAGACAATATGCATATATGTAGTTCTACATGGTAATGATGAGGTTGAGAAAGCACTAGGAATGAATAAAGAAGAGGAAAAGCTTCCTCTAGGAGGGAAAGCTTTAGATGAATTTTGAGATGACTTTTAGATCTTGTTTGTGTTCATAATTTTAAAGAGTGAGATGCAGAGGGGGAGAGGGAACAAGTACCTATTAAGTGCTTATTATGTATCAGACACCATGCTAAGCACTGTGTGTGTGTGTGTGTGTGTGTGTGTGTGTATAGATACACACGCATATATACATATATATGTATAATAAAATTTGATCTGAAAATCTGAAGTGTATGTCTCTTGATCTTAACAAACCTGTAAGATTATCCCAATTTTTCACATGAGAAAATCCAAGTAGATTTGCCCAGGGTCACATAGCTTGGAGATGTCTGTAGTTGAATTTAAATAACATTTTTACTCTATCCACTGTTTCACCTAGCTGTCTCTAAGTATCATTCATCTACTTTCTGTTTGAAAACCCAACATAGAGACAATTATGGACCTTTCCTAGGGTTCCTTAACAATCACTGACACTATTATCCTTCTTCCCAGAATCACAATTGATGCCATTTAGGAGACCTGGCTTATTATAATGTTATCCCTTTGGGGAATGAATATGGAATATAGACTTAATCCTATGACCTCAGATACTGTGAAGTCATATAACATCTTTGACCCTTCCTTTCCTTATCTGTAGAATGAGGATATAATTACATATAACTCACAGGGTTATTGTGAGAATCAAATAAAATATTATCAGTGGTTTAGCATTTAGAATTCAAGTTCCAACTCAGACAATTACTAGCTCATGACTTCAGAAAAGTCTGTCTGCCTCAGTTTACTCAACTGTAAAATGGAGATAATAGTAGCATATATTTCTCAGGGTTGTTAGGAGAGAATGAGATAATAGTTGTAAAGAATTTTGTAAACCTTAAAGTATAATACAAGTGATATAGATAATAATACACACAGATTTGTAAGCCTCAAAGAATATAGCAATATGAGTTTGTAAGATATTAGAGTTGAGTTGGAGGGAACCTTAGAGGAAAGAGTGTTAAAGAAGAAAGTGATAAAAAGGGAAGAAGGGAGTGAAGGAAGAACGTTTTCAATTGAAGAAACCTAGAGAGGAGATAAAAAAGGAAAGAGAGAGGAAGGAAGGAAATTAAAGAGAAAAGAAGGAAAGAAGGAAGAAAAGGAAGAAAAAACAAGGAAGAAGGAGGAAAAGGGAAGGAATGATGAAAGAAAGGAAGTATAGAAAGAAGTAAATGAAGAGAGAATGGGGGGAAGAAAGAAGGAAGAAGAAAGAAGGAAGAGAGACAGATAAAATGAAGGAAAGAAAGATGAAAGAAAGGGCAAAGAGAAAGAAGGAAGAAGAAAAGGAAAGAGAGAGAAGAGGAAGAAAAGGAAGAAGTAAAGAAACAAAAAAGGATGTAAAGAAATGAGAAGGATAAAGGAATGAATAAAGAGAGAAAGGAAGAATGGATGATGAATAAAGGAAGGAAGAAAAAGGGAGAGATGATTGAAGGAAGGAAGGGAGAGAGGAAGGACAAGGGAAAGGAAAACATTTATTACATGTTTCTTCTGGGCCAGGCACTGTGCCTAAGATATTATCTCACCCAAACTCCCAAGTTAGGACCAGTGACTTAAGGAATTTTACCAAGGACAGACAAGATATAAGCAGCTTTGTACTACTTTCTGTTTTTAATTTTATGTCACTGTGCAACCTCTTGGGATTTTTTCCAAGAGTAACATAGAAGCTGAGCCATCCCCAGAGCTGTGGATGCCCAGGAGTCAGGGATCTTAACCTGGTGTGCTCCTTGTGCCCATTGCGCTTGGAAATGATGTCATACTAGGAATGGTTTAAGGCATTCTGGGGCTGTAGAACTGAGGGCTTTGGGTAAGGACATGCTCGCTGGCTTTATATATTTGAAAGTTTGTCATCTGTAAGAGGGATCAGCCTTGCCCAGTATAAGCAATAAAAGTGGATGGTGCAGAAATAAAATAACAAAGAGATTTCTGTTCAATATCAGAAGGAATTTTTTTTAAGACCAATTAAGTGTCCAACAGAGGTTCCAATGGGCTGGGGACTCCCACCCTGTCATTGGAGGTGATTGTCCTTCACACTCAAAGGCTGCCTCCTAAGAACAAGCCTTCTTAAACTTTTTGGGACCCCTTTTCACCCATGAAGTTTTTATGTGACCCTAGATAAATACAGATATATTTTAAAAGATATACAAATCAAATATTTATTGATAACAAATCATAATTTTGCAACATCAGTTACAAAACTCCATATAGAATCAGGGACCATAATTTAAGATGCTGGGTCCTAGACAAGAACTAGTCTAATTTCCCCCTGGTTGTGCTCTAGACTTCTCAAAAGTCTTTGGATTGAGTTAACCTGTAAGATCTTCCATAGATTTAGAGAAGAGAACTCCAAAGTTATCTTTTCTCTTCTTTTCATTTTTCAGTAGAGAAAACCAATGCTGAGAGATTAAATGGGTTTGTTCAAGGTTCTACCTGTAATAAAAGACAGAATCAGAGGAGTTAGGTTGATACTTTTCCCATCATCTCATCTCTAATAAGACTTAGTCTTCTCATCTATAAAATGGGAATAATACCTCTTTCATAGGAATGTCATGAGGCTTAAATGAAATAATACACATAAAGCATTTTGTAAACCTTCAACTGTTATAGAAATGACAGCTACAATGAATGTTATTGTTGATATTATCGTTAAGCTGAATGTTCTGCTTTGCCCCTCCCATAGTGCCTAGCACAGAATAGCACACATGTTTATGTTCTGAACTAACTTAAGCAAAATAATATTATGATCAACAAGTATTTACTAAACACCAACTGTGTGCGGGGTTCTGTGCTAAGACTTGAGGCTACAAAGATCAAAATAAGACATTTCTCTCACTTATGGAACTAGCATTCTATTTGGAAAGCAACAGTGTAGACATTTATAGACATACAAAATAAATAAAAGGGAGGTTTTTTTTTGGGGGGGTGAAGTGTGGGTGGGGAAAAAGAAGAGAATGAGGACCAAAAAAGTCTCCAAATAGAAGATCCCTTGCAGCTAGAAGAAGTCAGTCTATGAAAAGCGAAACTTGACATCACCTCTCTGAGCTAATTAATTCCTTCTCCTGTCCTGTTTGCTGTTTGTTTTTGGTTAAATTGGGTTGTTTGGGAAGCAATCTGCCATTATCTTTCTGGAACAAACAGCCAAAATACAATTCTGCATTTGGGTGGAAAAGTTGGTTCTAAATGAATCTGAATACTCCATTTTGTGGGAGATCAACATAGAAGGTGCACCTGGGGCTGTCAGCTGCCACTTAAAACCCCCTCAAAAATCCTTTTTTTTTTTTTTTTTTTTTTTTTACAAAAATTTCAGATTTTAAAAAATAGTGATATAGGAAACTGGCAGTCTTCAGCAGTTAGCTAATGAAAAGATCATCCCGGTTTCCAACTGCGTAACAGTTAGCAGGCTGCTCTGCTTATTTTTATCTGTTCCGAGACACATATAATAAATCCCATTTAATAAGTCCAGTATGTCACATCCCTGGCATCTGTAATTTTATCACACTTGCACTGGCAGCTGTTCAACAGCATCGGTATCTTCCTCTAATGGAAACAGGATGGGAATCTCTTTGTCCCTTCACATCACCCAGCTTTAATTGCTGTGTCTCAGCTTCTCCTTTTTACTTTATACCAGTGCTTCAAAATCCATCTGAAAAATGAGAATTAAATGCTCAATGTTATGAATGAGGACTCCATAGAAACCTTATATCAAAGAATCAAAGGACATGGTGGGTCCCAAACCACCTTGATGTATTTTCCTATAACCTTCACCCAGCCTCCTTACAGATGACCTAGACAAATATCTGCTGTGCTGGGTGCCTCCCTCCCGGCATTCTGAGATTGAGGGCCATGAAATGTAAACAGTTGTTAATGTAAAGAAGGAAAGTTTCATTGACATAAAAAAAAAACAAGCCAAAACCTTTGATTGGGTAACCATGGGTTACTCGTTTACCAATTAATTAGTCTCAAACTTGATTGAAAAAAATTATCTAAGCTTATAGAGGTTCTCCATTTTTTTTATTTTTTATTTTATAGATCACTATGGCAGGCTGATAAAGCCTAGGGCTCCCTCCACAGAACAACGTTTTTACAATATAAAATAAAATATATAGAGTGACAAATGAAACCAATTATACAAAGTTATAAATATATTTTTTAAGTTTACAGGTTTAGAACTTGACTTAAAAGCTTCTCTTATCCAAAAAAAGTCCTGTTGCCAGTAGAAATGATGCGCTCTCTCTCTCTCTCTCTCTCTCTCTCTCTCTCTCTCTCTCTCTCTCTCTTTTTCTTTCTCTCTCTCTCTCTGTATCTCTTTATATTTCTGTCTGTCTGTCTGTCTCTATGTCTCTTTCTTTGTTTTGGTTTGTCTCTGTTTCTGTCTCCATCTATGTGTCTCTGTTTCTGATTTTCTCTCTGTCTCTGCCTCTTTCCATATCTCTCTGTTTCTCTGTCTTTATCTGTCTATCTTTCTTTGTCTTTCTGTGTCTCTTTCTTGGTCTTGGTTTGTGTCTCTGTCTTCATTTTATGTCTCTCTATTTCTGTTTTTCTCACTATCTGTCTCTGCCTCTTTCCATATCTCTGTCTCTGTTTCTCTCTCTCTGCCTTTCTCTCTCATTCCCTGACATTCTCCAGATTCCACTCTATCTTCCAATTCCCACCTTCCCGCTCCACTTTCCACTAGTGAGTCGTTCCTCTCCACTTGCCGGGCTGCATGTAAAAACTCTCCTAGCTTATTTAGAGTCCTTGGATGGTAGGAGGATGGGGAAAGCAGAGCAGTACAGTGGGAAGCTCCCTGACTCTGGGGTCACAAAGTTCTTGGCTTTGCATTCTCTTTTTGACATTTCCTATGTGTGAGAATTTGAATAATTAATTTAATTTTTCTGAATCTCATTATTCCCATTTGGTAAGTGAGGGACTTGGGTAGGTAGGCCACTGAGGTCTTTTCTGACTACGGCTCCATGGCCTTAAGTCTCTCCACTGCTCCACTCTGTCACAAACTAGTTTTATGTCTCTCTTGGTCCTTTGCCTTCATTTACTTTTCTCTGTTTCCAATTGTGCTATGCCATCCTGTCTATAAATGGTATAGTTTATAATCTTTTCTTCAATAGATATAATGGTTCCCAGAGGGGGGAAAAAGAGGGCCCAGGAGGTGAGCTCCTGCCTTTGGCCAGAATGAAAGGTTCTCACAAGGAAGCTCAGGAATAGAAATCTCCATCTCCTGAAGGGCACTCCCCAGGAGTAATGAGCCCAAATCATGGGGAGCACTGTTCTCTTCACGTACTGGTGGTCAGGTTTGGATGGGGATAGATAGAAGTGAGAGTCTTCAGGAAAAGCAGAACAGGTCCATGAGGAGAGAAGCGAGGATACAGCAGACTCCAAGCGAAGCAGCACTGACTGGGTGCTTCTTGTGTACCACTGATGCTAGAGGGCACCCTTCCTTTCCTGGTCACGATTGTATGGCTATTTAAGAAAACAACAAGGAAAATGACAAATACAGCCTGCTTTAAGGCTTACACAACATGGCGCATACAGGGTTCTCTCTCCAAGCAATTCTTCCCCCTCTGCCCTCCGATGGCTTGGGCAACTCACTGTACTCCATGGGCTTCTCTGCATCCTTTGTAAAGTGAGAGGGATAGAATGGATGAACAAGGGCTCTTCCAGCTCTGGATCTATGAACTGGTGAAATTGTCACAGATATCATCATTCCCATTTTACAGAGGAGGAAGATGAGGCTCACAGCCTTGCTCAAAGCCTGCAACTATTATCTGTATCAGGGTCTAATTGCAGATCTTCCTGATCCATTGCTCCACTCTGTCAGAAACTGTTTTATGTCTCTCTCTTGGTCCTTTGCCTTTATCTACTTTTCCCTGTAACTCTTTGACCTCTTTTTATCTCTTCTCCAAACCCCCAAAGAAGAAAACATTCCTGCTCTTTCTCCCTGCCCCTCCCAAGCTTCCTTTTCTTACTTCCCCACTCTTCCTCACCTCCTTTTCCCCCATCTTAGTCTTCTTTTTCTTTCTCCCCTCCTCTTCTTCCTCTTTCTTCTTCTCTTCTTCCTACCATCATGACCAGTACTATTACTTTTATTTCTATTATTGCTGCTACTATTACTATTCCCATTACTACTGTTACTACTGCTACTGTTAGTATTACTACTGTTACTGTTACTACTACTACTACTATTACTGTTATTACTATTACTATTTTTGTTACTACTATTATTGTTATTACTACTATCACTATTACTGTTACTACTACTACTACTACTATTACTGTTACTACTACTACTACTACTATTACTGTTACTACTACTACTACTACTATTACTACTATTACTGTTATTACTACTACTACTATTACTGTTACTACTACTACTATTACTGTTATTACTACTACTACTATTGTTGTTACTATTACTGCTACTACTATTATTGTTATTACTACTACTACTATTACTGTTATTACTACTACTACTACTAGTACTACTAGTACTGACCCGGTCACTAGCTTCTTTGTACATAGGTTTCTGCATGTTGTTTTGAACCTCTTAAGAACAGGGACTAGCTTTTGCCTTTTTTTTTTTTTTTTTTTTTGTCTCTTCAGTATATAGCATAGTAGGCGCTTAATCTGTATCTTTTGGCTGATTGGTGACTGAGTGATGCAGTTGGGTAAGCCCAGCTTTGTTTGGTGGCCCTGAACATTCTGGCTCTTTACCTGTGATCATATATTAGTGCGTGTTGATGATTCCTTCAGCCAAAAATGTTATAAAACTCCCTGTATATGCCAGGCTTGGGCGGGAGTGTGAGGAAGGCAGAAAAGCCCTAGGGTTGGTTCTTACACTCTGTAATGACTGCATTACACCAAAGGAAGGCCGGGAGCAGCCCAGGTCTCCCGATTCTGAGATCGTTCACACGTTGTGCTCTCAAGCTCCTATTCTATCCAGTCTCCCCACCTCCCTCCAGGTCCTGCCTTCCATCCCTGCTTCAGCTGAGAGGCAAAGGGGCAGAGCTTATGTGAATGCTCATGTACAAAGGGAGCCTCCTCTCTCTACAATCTAAGGCAGAGAGAGAAATAAAACCTCATGGGAAAAAGAAAAAGGAATAAAAAAGATTTATGGGAAGCTGTGTTTTCTCTAGAAAGGCTTGAAGATGCCGGCCTTACATGCTGGAAAACTCTCTTGATTAAATGCAGGGAAGAGACTGATGCAGTAAATAGTGTATCCTATCGGTGGAGTCATATTTCCTGCTGGAGATAAACCAAGCTGGGTGCTATAAAGCAATCAGGGAGCCAGGTACCGGCTGATTCAGCACTCTGGCCTCCACTGCACTCCCCACCCACCATTTTAAATAGCCTCCAAGTGATGAAGACCAGCCTTCTCAAGAAATGTGGCACACGGCCAGGACGGCTGGACTGTGTTTTCTATGGGTTTCAACATGCAAACACCTGATTGTTTGCACCTACCTCCTTTCCATCTTATAGTTTGCATTAGGCTCCAATGGCTTTAACTCTGTAGGTCCCAATCTTCCCTGTCCATTTAGGCAGAAATCTTGAGAAAAATCTGGGAGTGAATATCAAGGTCTTTGTTAGAGACACAGATATTTGAGATGGGATAGACCTCTGATCCCACATCTGCAGTCCTTTTTGCAGAACTCCTAGAATATGGAGAGTTTAGTAAATTAACTTTCCAGTGGTCACACAGATGACATGGATAAATCAAAGAGTAGCATCATACATTCTCAGTGATGGCAGGGACTTGAAGAAACCAATTAGTTCAACCAGTGCAGAAACATTTCTGCTGAGTAATCACGTAGACTTTATTTGTCGCATAGGATCCCTCCAACCATTTGTGCATTTTATTTGTAAAGAATGTCACAATTAATTCTTCCTCTGTTCCCCAAATTTACTTTGATTATATTTACATGGGAGCAGTTATGGGGTGGTAGACAGAAGGCAGCATATAGTATCATGGGACCCTCTTTCAAATCTTAGGCTCATGTATATGATCATTTAAGTCTTTCTCATGGTAGATTGTTGAATACATGAAGTATCGGAAAATCCTAACATATGGCTTAAAACATCTAAGAATAATTTAATATCAACAGGATATTATGAATGTTATCTTAAGTTTTAGATTCCTCATTTATAAAGAGAGATGGTTGAAGTATATGACTCTCAGATGCCTTCTCTAGCTACATATCTGAACAAATTGTGGGCTAATCTGAAGAAATGTCTGCATTCTCTAAATTTACACCATTTATCAGCAAACAAAGGAAGTTCAAAAGTGAGCTGGGCTTCCTGGGAAATGGATCCATTTTTTTAAATTGAAGATTTCAGAGAAAACATGAATGAGGAGATGAATGGACGAATGGATGATTGAAATGTTTAAGGACTTACTATAAGAAAAGTGAGATGGGTCCAAGCTCTCATGGAACTTACATCCTAATGAGGAATACAATACATATGGCAGATTTTTGCTGCAACTGAGATAGAGATGTCCCATAGTCCTTAGGGCATAGTAGAAAAGCAGATGTAGCTATCTCTTCTTAATACCATTTCTGCTGATGTTAGTTTATGATGATGAACCTATAGGACTGCCAAAGACTTTAGTGGCAAGAACATTTTCATCGATCTTCAGAAGCTGGGGCTAGAGGACCTTCAGCAGCAGATGTCTGGCTGCATTTCCATAAGGGTAGATTTCCTAAGATGATGGGGAGTTCCCTAAAATATCCCAAAATATCCCTAAAAATCCTAAAATAGCTATCTTAAACCATGTGGTAAATTGCCATGCAGGTTAGGCAGTCGACTTTCTTCTTGGCTCTCTAGAGCGAATTATAAACCAACAACTAATTGGAGGTTCCAAGCATGCAGACATCAGTTCAACACACAGAATAACTTCCTAATCATTAGGACCATCTAAAAGTAAACTGCTGTACTTTATGAACTAGTAAATTTTCCATAATTGGCACTCTTCAAGCTCAAGATAAAGGTATTAGAGTTGGAATTCAATTTGTTGGAAATGCTATGAGCCAGATTTTAAAAACTTGCACATGTATTTTTGTATGGGCCAGGGGAAAAAGGGTTACAAGTGGGGCACTGATAGACACAGAATCAGAGAGAGAGAGAGAGAGACAGAGAAGGAGAGAAGGGAGCAGAGAGACAGAGAAGCATTCACACACAGAGAGACTGACAGAGACAGACATAGAGGCAGAAAGAGGCAGACACAAAGAATAAGAGATATAGAAATAGAAACAGAAATAAAGAGACAGAGTGAGGGACTCTAATGGTCTGATGAAGTCAATGGACGCTTTCTCAAAATAACATTTTAAATCACTGAGTAAAATGCTAAGTTTTAGATAAAATAGAAAAAAGATGTGTTTTTTTTCCTCATCCAATTTCAGAGACCCTGTATCCTGCCCTTAAGTCTAACACCAGGTAAAGAACCTCATCTTTAAGATGGGTTTTGAGCTGGTTTCAGTGATTGGACACAGAAAAGTGACTTTACATGAGGGATTTCCTGTTAGAAAGTGAAGCAAAAACATATAAGAACAGGAACTTGTGATATCAGTCATACTAGTCCCCATGCAGCAGACTTTTTGTCCATACATCCCTTGGGTCCCAGATTTCTAACTACTGAGGGCATAAGAGCCCCTGTTAAATACACCTGAGGATTCATAAAAGCAGCAGAGGCCACTAGACTGAATTCTAAGTGGCCAAACCTCTCTGAAAAGAATGGGATTTTTATACTCCTTGGGGATTAGGGAGAAACAACTGGAATCGGTCACTAAAGTCATGGCCAACAGAATGGGTGAATATAACCAATTCTGTGACCCTGACTAGGGCTTTTATTATTGTCTTACAGAAATAATTTTTGAGGAGAGGCAGAAACTAAAGAAAGTTTACAAGATGATAAACAGAATTCTATATAGAAAAGTGAAATTTAGGACTTTTTCAGAGGATGGATTGTAGAGAGAATGAGAGATTTGGACAAAATATATTCATCTGCCAAATTGGAGGTTATGAAAGGGAACAGAGGAGTAATACTTCTTGAGCACCTGTACAGACAGGCCGGTGATCCACCTTCATCTTCCCTAGGAGGATACAGATAGAATTCCTGATTTGGGTACAGTGATTGGATTGGATTACTGCTGTGATCTCATCTAGGGGCGATAGGTGGCGCCATAGTGCACAGAGCACCAGCTCTGGAATCAGGAAGACTCATCTTCCCGAGTTCCAGTCTGGCTTTAGATCCTTACTGGCTGGATGACCTTGAGCAAGTCTCAGTTTCCTCATCTGTAAAATGAGCAAGGAATGGAAATGGCAGACCACTCTTTGCTAAAAGCCCAAACACTCTTTGCGAAAAGTTAGACATTACTGAAAAATGATTGAACACTAGTAAAAATGGTTCCTTCCAACTCTAACTCTAGGTCTCCATTTATTATGAATTACCCATAGAATTCATAATCCACATAAAAATAATTGATTGTTGTTAATCTTTAATCTGAATCACATGAGATTTTGACATCTGTCAGTCTATTAAATGGAAATCCCATGTTTCACTAATACATAATTAAATCATGTCAGAAATTGATGATCTTAAGATATAGAAAAGCATCTTCTGAATCATCTGAAATTAAACTAATATCAATGACTTTTTCTTGTTGAGGATATGTTACCTTAGTTTTCTTAAAAACTGCCAAACCATGTGTGGTATATTTAACAATAATAATATTAATAATAATATAGCAAATAGTCAAAAAGTATCACATTTCCTTTAACAAAATAGAACAGAAACAACTTGATTGGATATGGAAATCCAAATCTCTATTGCATATGATTTGTGTATAAACAATTTGCAATCCCATTTATCTACAATTTATAATCCCATCTATCAGCAGTCTGATGGGATCTGTTGAGTTTGGTGGATCTCTTAATCCATGAGTTAAGCTAAACACCATATTCTCACTAAGTTCTGGTAGCTGTCCATTCTCATATCCTATCTTTGGGATCAAGAATGGACATTATAGTTACAGAACATTTATTTTCAAATTTTTTTTGCATTCATTGTGCTTATTTATTCCTGTTTCTGAATATTTCACTTTTCATCAGGTCAGTAAGTTCTCTTCTCTATATTCATCATATTCTTTTATTTCTTACTAGAGAGCGACATTTCGTCATATTCATATACCACAGGTAATTAATCGACATAGACTTTATTTCCAATTATTACTGCTACAAAAATGCCATCTTTCTTTTATCTGTCACCACCTTGGAATCCTTAGGTCCAAGGACACAGAATGATCAGAATTCATGAAGAGGATGAGAAGAGAAAAATGATGATGGTTCATCATAGGAACATGGATTCAGTGCTGAAGGAGACTTCAGAGATCATCTAATGGAAAGGAGAAGAGAAAGAGAGAAACAGAGAGAGAGAGAGAGAGAGAGAGAGAGACAGAGAGACAGAGAGAGACAGAGAGAGAGAGACAGAGGGAGAGAGACAGACAGAGATACAGAGAGAGATCACAGACAGAGAGAGATAGAGATCGGAGGCAGAGAGATCAGAGACACACAGAAAGAGATCAGAGACAGAGGGAGAGAGCAGAGAGAGACAGAGAGACAGAGACAGAAAGTTCCTTAATCTGAGGTCCTGAAATTTTTCTTAAAGAATGATAACTGAGAAGAAAGAACTAAGAAAAACTCAAGAGCCAAACAGGTCCATGACACACACATAAGTTAAACATGTCTCTGAGTCAGTCATCTCCCTCATTTCAAATGTGAGGAAAAGGAAGAAAAATAATTTCTCAAGCACGTACAAGAAAGAAGTAAATCTTAAAATTGAACCCAAGTTCTTGAAACCCCAAATTCAGAGTTTTTTGTGTGCTGACCTCAGACTGCAAAGCTATTTGGAGCGAGAGAGATTGCTGGCCTAGGTCCTGAGAACACACTCATTTAAGGTGGCAGGTCCATTTCAGCTTGTTCAGGAATGTCAAGACTATTGGTCAGATTGAGGGAAAGGTCAAAGAGAAGAAAAGGAGAATGACAGTCGCTGGAACAAATGGTTCCTAATAAATATGGCAGCAGATGGCTCAGGGTAAAGGACAAAAGGATTAACTTGTCCAGGCTTTTTTAGTATCCATAACATGGGCATCAATAAGAGGCAATTGAATCAAATTAATAAAACAGCTATTTTGTTAAATTAGAGTTTCCAGAACATACCATCTGCAGTCAAGAGCTTTACTTGCTGCCTGATGGAAGCTGAAGCTTTTTTTTTTTTTTTTTTTTTTTTTGGGGGGGGGTGAGGGACTTAGAAAAAGCCTTATATTTTCCTATTATTCTTTTTTTGTTTCTCCATGGTTTCTGAGAAGGATCTTGGCTTTGCCGGAGAAACTGAGGCAAGATAGAGATTAGTGAGTTTTTAATATTTCATTTGGATTTCTGAGAGGGAGAGATTTTCTGGGACCAATAGGATTCATTTTTGGTCTCAGGGCTGAATCAGACTTTCTTCTCAAAAGAATCTAGAAGCGAATGTGAGGTTCCCATGAAATATATAAACGAGGCTCTAAGCTACCAAGGTAGACACAGGCAAGGGCAGAGTCAGAACACTGAAGAGCAGGAATTTCCAGGCAGGGACTATCAGTCTGGTTCTGACAGGTTGGGGGGTAAGACCATAAATTTGTACAAATTGGGAGCACTTAGGAGCTGTCCAACTGGAACCAGGAAATCTGAAACTTAGAGAGATAGAGGATGCCAATTAGATATCTGAGATAGGACATCTGTAATCTTATCTTTTGGAATGTCAGACCTCCACAGCCCTAATTATCTCAGTCCTAATGAGCAAAAAAGAGGGAGAACAATTCAAGGAACTGAGGCAGAACAATTTAGGAATACCGAGGCAGGACAATTAGGGAAACTGAGGCAGGACAATAAAAGGGAACTGTGGCACAACAGGAGTTCCAACAGCTGTCCTTTGTCTTCAAAGTTGCACACTGAGAGACCAGCAGTAAAGAAGTAGCTCTTTAGGGATGTGCAACATCTGGGATACTCCTTCATGTACTTGGGTCTTTATCATCAGAGAGATCTACCCACCCCCCATCTCTTCTGGGGGTGAAATAATCTGAATTTGAAAGTTCCTTCCAATTTTGCAGTTCCTTATCTATATCTCAAGCAGCTAACATCCAGATCCTTCAATTGCCACAATCCTTCCTTACTTCTGGATATCTTGAAGATGGTAAAAAGATTACTGACCATCAAGTCATCATTCCCTGGAATCCCCACATGACCGGCTTCCCTTCCTATCATAAAATTCCTTGTCTTGCTTCTTTGTTTACCAGATGAAAAGCTCTTCTTAGAACAAAACTTCTGGGTTACATTCAGGTTCTTTGGGGTATATATGTATGTATCTGTCTGAAGATCTTCATTGATTTTATTTAGCAACCTCACCACTCTCCCCATGTGGCTCTCCATTGTCTTCCAAGTGATAAACATTTTTAATCCTCTGAATTCTATGGAACTTCATATTTGGAATTATCTATTCCAATTAAATCACAAGAAATAAGAAAAAATGAAATGAAATGACCAAAAATTTATCCAAATTTTTATATACCTCTATATCCTTCTCTTCCTTCTACTTCTCTCTCTTGTTCAATTGATCCCTTTTTCCTTTTTCTTTTCCTGCTCTTTCATTCCCTTTTATGACATTCTTTCCCCATTTCTCTATTTTCCCTGTCCTTGGTTGTTTAAATTCTCTTTGTTTTCACCATTTTTTTTTCTCTTCCTTCTAATCATTTAGCAAAGACTCATTCATCTACCTAGACTTCATTAATTCAGAGAGTGTAACTGTTTGAACTGAGTCACCTCACATCATTTTGCATTAAGGACATGAAAAAACAATTCACCTGGCAACCAGATTTAGTCAAAGCACTTCAAGAGGGTCTCTTTGACTACTTAAAAGTATACCTAGTTTTCAAAAGTTTTTAAAAGAAGCACCATTTACATATGAACAATGGAATGGTAATCAGAGAGCTCACCCTGGTGTTTTTCTATGCTAATTGCTTGTCTTGCTTCTTTGTTTATCAAAAGAAAAGCTCTTCTTAGAACAAAACTTTTGGGTTTAGTTCAGAGGTTCTTTGGGGTATGTGTGTGTGTGTGTGTGTGTGTGTGTGTGTGTGTGTGTGTGTGTGTATTTTAACCCCTTTAAAATATATAAATACTTTAAAATCTATACTGTAATTCATTGTCCTTGTGTTGAGGTTCAGAAAGAGACCCAAAAGAGTGGGATTCCAGACTGGGGTCTGGAGGTGTCTCAAAAGAATTTTTAGGCTTGAACCCATCTCCAAATCAAGAGGCAATTTCTTGTAATTGTACTGTCAATTGAAATGGCTAAGTATTAAAGGATTTAACAAAAAACTAGAAGCAAGAAGACAAATTTATAGCAAAAGACTGAGAGATTTGGTTCTTCATGTTACTGATATGCTAATTTTATGGTCCAGAAGTAGAAATGAGGAGTGGTCTATTTACTATTGTCTCAGGAACTTGGTTATCACTGACCAGCAGATTATCTATCAGACAGTCAGCAATGCTTATAGGACTTTCCTAAAGCCATAAGGCTTTAGAATCATTCAGAGATAAATTATTAGAACAATAGCATTCTGGTGCAGCTAGGTGGTGCAGTGGCTAGAGCACCAGCCCTGAAGTCAGGGAAGATCTGAGTTCGAATGTGATCTCAGATACTTATTAACACTTCCTAACTGTGTAACCTTGGGCAAGTCACTTATAAGCCCAATTTCCTCAGAAAGAAAAAAAAAATAGAACAATAGTGCTCTAAGATCAGGGGACTTCCAAGATTATTGTTATATTTCTTTCCTTAAAATTTAGGGGAAGAAATATCATTGACCTATAGATTGTTAAAACTTCCAGATCATTGCTATATTTTCTCTAGAGGTGGTACTCCATCATTTGAACCCTACTTTAAGAATACTTGGTCTAGACTTACTTGAAAGTGGAACAAAATGCTTCCTTAAAACACATATATCATAACTAAGGCCACATTTAAGGTAATGTCTGTAATGGGGAAAAACAGTCAGCAAATTAATTCTATTTGAAAAGGAGCAAAATGTTTTAGTTTGCTTACATAAGACATTGTCTCTTGATTAGAGGTCACACATGTTGATCATTATATAAAATTATGTTTGCTTTTGTAAAATATGTCGAAATGCTACACAGCTTGGAAAATATTATTACTAAGGATCTAAGCTGAGGCAATGTTGTCTTGTGGAAATGCCTTCAGAAATAAAACTCAGTAAAATATAAAATCTACTGTAAACTTCCATATAGCTCTAGAAATTAATACTCACAAGTAAAGGAAAATTCATTTGTGACAAACACCTTGTCATGCTATAAAGATCAGTTGTGGATTGTATAATACAAAAAGGGCTGGACTTGGACTCAGAGAAGCATTGGGTTTGAATCCCAGCTCTAATACTTGTCAAAGTGCTTGAACTTGGCCATGGATTTGCTTACCCTCCTTGGACTGATCCTCATGTTCAAAACGACCCAAATAATAGCTATACAACTCATTTTATGATTTTGCAGTAAGGAAAACACTTTCTAAACCTTGAAATGCTTCAAAATGTAGGGCTATTATTATAGTTGTTGTTGTTATGGTTGTCATTGTTATTATAATTATTGTGTGTGGGGCAACTAGGTGTGCAGGAGAGACTGTGCAGGGCCTAGAGTCAAGAAGACTCATCTTCCTGAGTTCAAATTTGACTTCATTTACTAGCTGTGTTAGCCTGGACAAGGCCCTTAGCCTGCTTTGTCTCTTCCAGACTTTTTCTTCCTTTTCAGATGTGTCAATGTTTTTATGAGCTCCTTTGGCATTTTCTTTGTAAAGATAGTGAAATGGATTTCCATTGTCGTCTTCAGTTCATTTTACAAATGGGGAAACTGACTCTAAAGAAGGAAGGAAGGAAGGAAGAAGGAAGGAAGGAAGGAAGGAAGGAAGGAAGAAGGAAAAAAAGAAAGAAAGAAAGAAAGAAAGAAAGAAAGAAAGAAAGAAAGAAAGAAAGAAAGAAAGAAAAAAGAAAGAAAGAAGGAAAGAAAGAAAGAAAGAAGGAAAGAAAGAAAGAAAGAAGAAAGAAAGAAAGGAAAAAAGAAAGAAAAAAGAAAGAAAGAAAGAAAGAAAGAAAGAAAGAAAAGTATTGCAATAGATTTCTTTCTTTCCTTCTATTGGGAAAACAGAATAAATGGAAGTGGGTCAAAACTGTTGTAGCAGAGAAAGAAAATGAAGTAGACCCAATTAGATAGATAGATAGATATAGATATAAATATAGATATACACCAATAGGTAGATATATAAATAAATTATTTACTATGTGTCATGTTCTGTGATAAATTTCTAGAGATAGAAATTAAAACAACTTCTCAAGTGTCTTGCATTCTAGTGGGAAAAGAAGCCATATCAACAGAAACTGCAAGTGGTAAGGGGAGACTTGTGAATCAACATGGTATGGAGATAGCTTGGAAGGGACTTTGAAAGCCTGGTTTCAGACAAGATATAGATGATCAGTATCCATGAGTAATATCCCAAAGTTTGGTGGATAATTTCTGCAGGTAGCGTGGTGTTCACAACCTCTTTGGGTCTTATTTTTTAATTAAAAAAAGAAAGTTTGACACTACATGTTTGCTAATGTCCCTTCCTCATTTAGCTCCTGTGTCAAAATTATTCGGTGCCATCATGGGACTGCCACATAAGTACCCACAGTCAGCTGTTTCTAGATCAATGCTTTGTTTTTTATCCAGATATTCTGGCCACACTGAAGCACCATCTGAATGGCATCTTTCCTGAAGCAGGATCAATTTGGCAACCTCTCGAAATTCTATGATTCCATGACAAATTAGTATTTATTAATGAATTTAATTAATGAAATGTACTTGGTTGCACATTCTGTTCTCCCAGACCCTTCATTAATCTGCTTGTGTATAAAAATGACCCTGTACAGGAAAGATGATTCCCTGGGAAACTTCTAAGGAAAGGGAGTGATGAGGGAGAGATCTAGCTTCCCTTCCTGCATGACTCGGTGGGTTGTATTTTTAAAGCAATCAGACCAAATCCTTGAGATCCACATTGTGCCCTGCCTGCCTGGATGATTTCCCATGAAATTTAATTTTCTCTAATCTGTGTGTTGGGAGGATGTGAAATAGGCATTAATTTCATGTTTGAGAGTAACTATTTAACTTTGTATGTGACAAAAACTTTAGTCAAATAGTTTGACTTTCATTATTCCCCAAAACAAACATTTTTCTTTGCTTTTTCTCTACTATGGCATTGCTTTTAAAAAAGTCTTTATTCACAATTTCATCCCACAAGCCTTTTCCATTTTATTTACTGTCTTTTCCCACATCCCCAAACCTATAAGAGAATTTAATAATTGTCCTCTTGGTAAACTGACATTTTGCATGATTGAAGTGTTCAGTCCTCATAAAAAACATAAATTAAAGATATATAGTCTCTCTGCAATAATATACCAATGCCTTCCTCTTCTGAAATGGGAGGGGAGAAGCATTTATAGAAAAAGCACACGTTTTGATTGCTATAATTGAGACAGAAAAGTTTATCTTATGGTTAAGTGACTTTCCCAGGGTTACACACAAACACAATGAAATGAAATTACAAAAAAAAATAATTTGAGGAAGTGAGCATTAACCACTGGGAGACAGAGACAGAGAGTGACAAAGAGACAGAGAGGGAGAAAAGACTGAGACAGATAGCAGAGAGACATTGGAATAAAATGCAGTTTCTTCTTGTTGTTATTGTTTGTCCTTCGTTCTTGAAAAGCCCCATGACATCAGGGAGGTGATGCTATGACATGTAAGTGAATTGGATTTAAATGAGGGGGAGCCGAGCAAAGTCACCTGACTGACTTTCCCCTACAGAGCCATCTGGGTCCAGGGACCAGATATAGATCAGGAGGACTGGAGATGGCCTTGGATCAACTAGGAGACCTCGGCCTTTTTAAGCTAAGGCCTTCAACCAGTCTCCATTTGGTTGAGGCTGTACCCATTCAGTGAGTAAGGGAGGTAGCAATTGAGGCAAAGAATCTCTTTTCTCCTAGTCCAAAAAATTCTAAATAAATAAATGAATGAATCTGGGAAGGGGAGACCCTCAGGGATTTTGCTTCAATCAAACTGAGAGAATATGGCTTATTTTTATATCAACAGAGGTACTGCAGTAGTTCAGTGAATAAAATGCTGGGCCCAGAGTCAGTAACATGAGTTCAAATCCAACCTCTGACACGTACTAGCTGTGTTATATTGAACAAGTCACTTAATCTCTGTTTGTCTTAATCCATTAGAGAAAGAAACAGCAAATCATTACAGTGTGTTTGCCAGAAAAACTCGATGCACACTATTGATATGTCATGATCCATAGGGTTGCAGGGTCATAAAGAATCAGATACAACTGAACAAGAATAATACTAATATGTGTGTGTGTGTGTGTGTGTGTGTGTGTGTGTGTGTAAGGTGTTTATGTATATTTGTGTGTACATACTATACACACACACACACACACACACATACACACACACACATGTGTATCCATATCTTTGGAATATTCCCCAGAGTAGAATACCGATTCCTTGACAGCAAACATTATTTCCTATTTGTCTTTTAATCTCTAGTGCTGTAAACACAAATAATTAATGCTTTTAGTATTGTATTGTGACATATTCAAAGTTGCTTAATAGGTTATCTATAATTTATTTCTGCAGACTCATTCCTAATCATGATCATCGGATCAATGAGTAGAGTATTGAACTTGGCACCTGAGATTCCTGAGTTTGAATTCAAACACTATCTGTTTGACCCTAGACAAGTCCCCTCATCTCCCTATATACAATGGATATATAAATTTATTGTTATTTAGATGTTAGCAATTATTATCATCATTACTTAGAAGATAATGGAGAGATATATAGTGAGTATTAATAGTCTGTAACTCATGAGACATAAGGAAACGGGAAGAATCAGGTAAGGAAGTGATGAAAAAAATGGGGGAGCAAAAAATAATATGTTAATGTCAGAGAAAGAGCAGGAAATACTGATGGGCAGCTTTTGTGGTTCATTTGTAAACTCCAAATATTCAGATAAACTAAGGAAGTTCCTCAGCATTTTGGTTGTACCTTCTATGACAAATATATGGAATGCCATGGACAAAAGTTACCCAGTCCAGGTCGATGTAGTTGGAATGAAATTTGTAGAGGGATATTCCTTATATAGAGTTGCCTTAGAGTATCTGAGCAAACCAAACATTAATCATGCCAGTTATCAACAAAATGTTAAAAACCGATCCATCAAAACAGGAGTTTGTCATTCCAAAAATATCAATTTATTTGCAATCTCGGCAGAAAGCCAGGGCACGTCATAAAAGAAAATGATTCAGAGTCCAATGTTGGAATATTTGTTATTGGATCCAGTGAAATAAAGATTTCTGTCTGCAAGACCCCATCAGGTCTTCAATGGCCAAGCATTATCCGAAGCCAAGAGTTGTTTGCGACAAGTTTGGTGAATGTTTCTGATATGTTGATGACAGGACAAGATCAGACCTTAGTTTAAAATCAGACACTTCCCTGCACAAAATGCGAGTATTGCATTCCAATTTGTCAAAACATTAGAAGGTTATGGATATTTCCACACTCAAGGATGAACACAGGAAGATGACAAAGGTGGTGGTGGATCTGGAAGCCATGTCATGTGAGAGATGCTGATGGGGTTGGTATGGATGAACATGGGGAAGAGAAGACAGAAAGGGGTATGATGTGAGTTGTTTTTGAGTTTTTGAAGGGCTGACTTGTGTATCATGGGTAAATCTGTTTTGTCTTATTCCAACAGAGAGGGTGATAGTTGTTGAGGGAGATGTGCCTTATTCTAAGAAATAATTTTCTCAAATTGGAACTGCCCATCAAGGGAACAGGCTACGACAAGAAGCAGTGAGTTTTGCTCATTAGAAGTTTTCAATCAGAGGCTGGACAATCACATCTATGGAATATAATAGAGAATACTTGTATTTGTTGAGAGATTTCACTAGTTCTCTAAGGAACTTAACTCATGTTAGCTTATAGAATCAAGAGCTCTGCAAGGGGACTCAAGAGACCTAGATGCTAGGAGATATCACCTGTAAAATAAGAATAATAATGACATCTATCTCCCTGTGTCTTTGTGAGGGAAAAATGGAATAGTTGTAAAATATTTTTAAGCCCATATAAATGCTAGCTGTTTCTATTGTTATTGTTATCACCAATGACTTGATATTTGACCTTGGACAAATCATCTTTGGACCTCAATTTCCTTGTTTTTAACACGAAAAGCTTAGACTAAATGTTCTTTTTTGGCTCCCAGTGGATAATAGTTGGCATTTATATAACATTTTAAATTATGGAGAGGACATTATCTCATTTAGGTGTTACAATTCTTTGAAGTATGTTCTATGAGCATCTCACTTTAATATGAGGAAACTTAGTCTCAGAAATGATTAAGTGATTTGGTCATAGTCATACACCAAGTATTTAAGTGTAAGCTTCTCTCAAATAGGGACTTTCATTCTATTTTTATGTCAATATCTGGTATAATGACTAACATACATTAGGTAATTGATGATGATTATTATTTTACACTATGAGTTTCTTCTAAATCTTAAGCTTTTATGAATGGATTTCTATTGGAGAAGATTACTCTTTCTCTCCTCCCCAAATAATTAGACTTTTAGGATAGCATCTTAGAATCAAAGGTGGTTGTTGTTAAGTCACACTCTTTGTGACACTTTTGAGGAGTTTCCTTAGCAAGATACTGGAGTGGTTTGCCATTTGCTTCTCTAGCTTATTTCACAGAGGAGGAAACTGAGGCAAAAGGGATTAAATAACTTGCCTAGGATCACAAGTGCCTGAGGCTAGATCTGAATTCTGGATGATAGGTCTTCCAGTCTCCTAAGGGCTCTCGGTCCAAAGGCATTCCTATCAAAATTATTATTCCTTTGATGTCTGTGAATAAGGTATTTATCATCCTAATTGATGCCATTGAGAAGTAGGTGGAAGGAACTCTTGAATTTGACATCTAAGGATCTGGGTATAAATCCCAACTCTGATTTCTTTGTTTTTTGGCCTCCTTGGATCTCATTTTTTTTATCTGCACTATGAATGGGTGGAATTATAACTTAAATCCTTTACATCTCTCCATCCTATGCAATCTATGTTCGTGTTTCACACCCTAGTTGCTGATGAGTTTGGAGTAAACAACATTCCCAAGTTGTTATTGGCAAAATGACTATCTCAAATTTCTGGTGATAACTATCTTTCCTTTTCTCACCCTACTTACCTTACATTTAGCGTCCTTCTATATTCTTTTCTCCAATTCTCCTGTGGCAGCAAATACCACATCTTCAGTGAATGTGAAGTGATGAGTCTAATTATCCAGCTCCTAAAAAGGATGTTTTTAGAATCTTTAGTCAAGAGGTTAGAGTAAATAACAGAAGTCAGTATTTACTTGGTTTAACATTTCACTTTTATTCTTTCTCTGCCTGAGCATGATTAGCAGATGTTATCATCCTGGACAAATGAGTCTCACCATTGCCAGCACCACCACTGTTCACATATATACTTGTTTCAATTTTTAAAAAGCATCTATTAAATAAGGAGGTAGGTAATGTGGACTTTAAAATCCTTTGCAACTTTGACAATCTATTATTCTCAAATCTCTTCCAATTCTGAAATTATATGTTCTGTGTTATGACATTGTTTTCTCCAAAATCCCTCCTATTTCTGACATTTTATATTTTATATTGACATATTCTTTCTTTTATAGTCCCTGAGGCTCTGAAAGTCTGTGTTCCAAATTGAAACATTCCTTACTCTTAATCCCTTCTAGCTCTGACGTTCCATAAGCTAGGATTCCTTCCAATTCTGACATATTATGTTCTCTCTGTATTCTAACATTCTATGTTCTAAGGTTCCTTCTAATTTGCACATTCAGTACTCCAAGATTTCTCACAGTTCTGACTATAACATTTGATGTTCTAAGGCCCTGTATAGGTCAGATATTCTATATTCTATATTATGCCTTCTCTCTCTGAATTCATAAATAAATGTGTGTGTGAATTAACTTTCTCTAGACCATTTCAAAGATTATAAATATTATCTGACAGGCTCTGTACAGAAAAACAAACATATTTCTTTTCCTTCAATGAAAATAAATCATAAAAATGGGCTTCCTATGCTTCAAGACAAGAATCAACCTGCCTTATCTTGTCTCTAAAGACAGGTGCCAATGTGATTAACGGTTTAGGACATAAATACAGGCGGCTCTTGGCTTTCTCCTGATATAATATTTTAATATTCCAGTAGATTGATCATTTCATCGACTGTGGGAGAGGTGTGTGTGTGTGTGTGTGTGTGTGTGTGTGTGTGTGAGAATGGTATTCTCTTATGACATGTATCTTGCTTCATTCATACCATCCTATCTTCTGAAATATTTGAACAAGTCCTCCAATAAGTTTGTCACAGGGAGACTCATCCAATGTGCTGAGAGGTCCCTCCCAGAGCTCTCTGACATTGTGCAGATGCCAGGAGATCACAGGATCTAACCAATGGGTATTATGGGTTACTTGGATATATGAAGAACAACAGAGAAAACTACATAAAAAGGATGCTTGGGAGTCAGATCCAATTCCATACATGCTTCATTTTCATTCAGATATAGTGGATAAAATTTGTCTCCCTCCATATCTCTATCACAATGTTCATCCATATTCAAATGGAAACTTGTAATATATCGTATTGTGTTATTTTTTAGCAAAATGAGCAATGGCTCATTTCCCTTTCATTTCTAAATCTTGTTGCAATGTCCAATTACATATCCTATGATATAAGTGACTTATGTGCTACAATTAGAATTTAGAAGGCACAGGTTTAAATTCTTCCTTAGAAATTCATATTATTTATTTATGATTACATGGTTATAAATATACACAAATCAGCACACATGCATGTATACAAGCTTATATGTACTTACATGTGTACGTGTGTATATGTACACACATATGTGTGTTAGAAAAAGGGAAGGCTAGAGAAAGTTATTCTATCTGAACAATAATGCTTTGGGTTGGGGTGGGCAGTGAGGAGGCAGAAATGGTAGGTCTGGTCAGCTAAGTACTTTCTCAGTGAGTCTACGTGCTCTTGTTTTGTTGGTGTTCCAAAGGAAGGAAGTTTTGAGTTGCTAGGCTGTGCTATAAATGACCTGAGGTCTTGGATACAGAAAATAGTAAAAAATAAAATAAAGTACTAGCAATTGATGACTATGTCACAAGTCATCTATAATTGACTTAAAATAATTTTGAAGTCCTTTCTTGTTCTTTGATATATGTCTTCTCAGGGATTACAAAATTTCGACAAAGAAATTTTAGAAATGAGTCTTCTTTCCCACTCTGCTAACATTTTCATTGCTGAACATCCATATAAACAGTCTTGTGTGCACACACAAAATACACATATATATACACACATTATGCTTCAAGCATTATTTCGGCAATTACAGTATGAATTAGAAATTATTCTGAAAGACAAAATACATCTTTAAAATGCCTACCTCGCAATAAATCTTGGCCAAAAAAATAAAATTTTAATGGAACTGTTGATTAGCCCAATAGCAGAATAGAACTTATATTAACCATTCATTAATCTTATTTCCTTGTTCCAACCACTGTTAATTAAGTGGATGCTTTATTCCCATCGTTGTGTGGGGAAATGCCACTTGTATCACTTACCCAATTACAGCTAATCTTGTTGCTTACAAGTAGAATCAAAGCCTAATGTTAACAGCCTTTAACAAATGAATTTCTTTCAGTTAAATGGTAATAAATGATGAAAATAACCCTTTCCTGCTTATTGAGAAGACACTTCCTTCTCTTTACCTGCTCAATTCCAACCCTTTCTTCAAAACTTAGCTCAAAAACTCATTCATAACATCCCCAATGCATAATGGGACAAATAGAGATCATATCATGGCCTTAGGTACTTACTGAGTGACTTTGAACAATTCACTTTTACTGTAAGAGTAAGTGAATTAAAAATAATTCATTATATGGCAGGTATAGAGTGACGACAGACACAAACGTCAGACAGTAAAATCATTTTCTTATAACTATTGCTACTAATGCCTGTTATGTTTTCTTCATGGGGCTATTCTGGAAACCTTTCCAAATTTTAATATGAATTCTTATCATGCTAATCATAAGCTTTTCTTATCTTGTATATCAGTAATAGTTTTTCCTCTCAGACCACATATAACATGTTTTTTAAAAAAATCTCCATTAAATAATATTGTGCATTACATACTAAATATGTAATATTGTTGATTGTATTACTATGAATTTGCATCTCTTCTCCCAAATATAAGCTCCTTATGGAAAATAAATCCCTATTTTGTCAACAATTCCCTCAAAGCTTAGTTCAATCCTCAGTATACAGTAGGTGATTATAAATAAAAGTTTGATAAAATTGAAAGTAGGTGGAATGAATGAGCAAACTGGCTAAGAATTTTTTGAAGAAGATTCCTGATTTTATCTTTAAATCTTTCTCTTTAAAAAGGCCTGAAAATATCTGTCCCTATTTGTTCGTAAGCCAACTATTTGTGAGGAGGCTTAAAGAAAATACAGTATGTCGCTGCTTTCTCTTAGGTCCTTTGAGAGCCTTCTCTGATTTAAGTTTTGCCTTAGGAGAAAGATACACCTCTGAGAGTACCCAAAATAGCTACTGTATTTCTGCAGTGCTTTACCCAAAGAGGGAGGACAGAGGGATACCAGAAATGAAAGCCGGTTTTGGACAGGATTATTTTAACATTTTAAGAGTGGCAGCAATTAATGAGGGGTCAACATATAATTAATAGTCAAAACAAGATAAAAGTTATCATTTTTCTTCTAAATTTCCAAAATATATGCATGTGATTTATTTATTTTTGCATTTTACTAACAAAGTAGGTGAGCAAACAACACTAGATATATAACTGGATAGAACATGGAGTGTAGAAGAAAGGACTTGAAGCTGCCATCCTTAGAAGAGCTGAATTTTCATGCTAGCACCATGAGAGCATCACCAGTGTGACCTTGGACAAGGTATAGCCCCTAGTTAAGTCTCAGTTTCTTTTTATGTAAAATGGGGCTAATGATATCCAGAGTTGTAATCAGGAATTCTCTGGGCAAATTCAAATGAACCAAGGAAAGAAGATCTTCCATGAATAAACTTTTCATACCCTATTAACTTGTTAATCCTTTCAAGGTACAGATTGGGTTTTTTGGCTTTATCTCTGTATCCCATAGTATAATGTCTTACCCTAGAAAGATCTTATTAAATACTGCTGAAATGAATTGAACTGAAAGACTTAAAGTAAATAATTAAATGAAAAATAGATTATAATAAAGGATTATAAAGCAGTAAATTATTATTATTACCGTTACTTTATCACTTTTTAGAAAACATGAGTATAAACCCAATTCTCTTTGTCAACTTGTAGTCATAGTCCATTCCTCTCATTTTATAGCTGAGATATAATCCTAATTTTAACCCTCATGTAAGTTTAAATGGATCACCCAAATTCATGTAATTAGCAAATTTGGACCCAAATTTGATTCTAGAATCAGTGAATATCCTGAATGATATCTCATCCTTTTTGAGATGTTGTTCAATTGTTTCAGTCGAGTATGACTTTTGTCTCAGCAGAGAAGTGTGCCTTTTTTTTTGTCCTCCAGCTCATTTTACAGATGAGGAGACTAAAGCAAACAGGGTTAAATGATTTGCCCAGGATCACACAGCTAGTACGTGTCTGAAGGGAGATTTGAACTTAGGTATTTCTGATTCCAGGCTGGACATTCCATCCTCTCCCTTCTGTTTGTTCTTCACCTATCAATGACTACTAATAATTTTATTTAATTTTAACTTGATCAATGGCCACCTCTCATCAAGTTATTAATGATTAGTAAACAAATACTTAAAAGCATTTTAATTAATTTAGCAGTGCATTGAATCCTTTGAAGAAAAAGGATTCTATAAAGCCTGAGATATATACAACATATATGCATATATATACACACAAATATATATATGTATATATATAGATAGATAGATATAGATATAAACCTACATATATGTATATATGGAAAGAGATGGAGGGAGAGAGAGACAGAGAGAGTAGAATTTAGCCCACTGAATTTTTTTCCACTCATATCTTGAGAAAATTAGCTGAGTCCCCCCCATAGTTTAAAACTGGGTCATGGGAATGTGACTGGGGAAAAGGGCTTAAAGAACATAATTGATTTAGGGGTTAAGCTCTCACCACTACATGATTGCCTTGAATTTGCTCTCATATGTTCATTCTAAAACTATTTTTTTGGACAATTGTCTCATTTTCTTTTTTCTATATATGCCTGCATATTTCCTTCTCTCTTTCATTTAGAATCATAGCTTATGTCAGATGAGGATTTCTTTTTTTTTTTTGTCATTCTTATTATTCTTATTTTTACAATCATAGCTCCTCATTTTCTTCTCTGTTTATTATCCTATCATTTTTTTTTGTTTGTTTCCGAGACTCAGTTTTCTCATTTGTTAAAAGGGATAAAAATTCTTGCCCTGAATTATCTCATATTTATTATGACATAGTTTGTTGTAAATAAAAGTGAAGGAAGGCTTTGTGCTCTCCCCCATACTGCTACTACTAATATCCCACATTTATATAGCACTAAAATGTATTAAGTTCTCATTTGAATAGCATGAAGATACTATATGATCTTGGGTTAGTTGTTTAATCTTTCTGGGCTTCAGTTTCCACCCTTATAATATGAGGGATTCACTCAGATGACACAGAATGTCTTTTTTTATTTCTAAATCTTAGATCCTATGATCTACCAGATGGATAGTGCAATAATCCCTGTTTTGTGGGTGAGTAACACACAAAATGAATTGTTCAGGTTATTAAAGCTAAAAAATATATCGAGCTGACTTTGAATCCAGGGTTTTCTGATTTCAAGCCCATTATTCTCTCTGTGCATTCTTTTATTTATTTTTGTTTTATTTTTTGCAAATGTGATCAGCATTAAATGACTCGCCCAGGGACACACAGCAAGTTAAGTGAATGAGGTTGAATTTGAACTCAGGTTCTCCCGATTCCACTGCAACATCTGGCTGCAACCCTCCCCCATCCTTGTTTTCTAATTCTAGCAGAGAAATTCCCCTGTGTGTATATGGGGGTGAGGAGCAGGAAAGAGGGAAAGAGGGCTTCTCATTGGCCTTTTTTAAATCCACTCTTCCATGTCTTGAGATTGTCTCTCCTTCATTTTCCCCTCTTGAATTCTACTGGGTACACTGGGTTGTAGCTGGTTAAAGAACTGTTCTCCAAACATAAGTAGTCATGCATTGTGCAAGCATTTCACAAATGAAAAACCTCCACTTGGCATTGTAATTTGCAAGGGAATAATGGTTTAATTAGTTTTTAGATGAAAAGATTTTTGCATCCAGATTCTGTTTATAATGGAATTTATAAAACTATTTTTCCCACCAGTAACATTGTAATTAAGACTTTCAATGAAGCTGTCATGCAGACAGAGTTTATTTTTTTTCCTGTGGTTTGCTGTATGTGTCCCATGGCACTTTTGGTGTCTTTGCACTAACTTCTCACTAATGTCCCATGATTGTACAACATGGCTTCAAATTAAGCTGACAAGTGAGTGGAATCACTATCATTTAACACACTGATCAACCAACATATCAAGACTAGTCTTGAGACTTCTACATAGTCTGTTTAATGTCTTGGGAAAATAGCTTAAAAAAATATCCTCCAGACACTTTCCCTTACCACCTTCTTCCTTCCAGACATCACAGGACCAGAGGCAATTAGATAAGCAGAGTGCCATTTTTGGAGTCAGGAAAATGTGAGTTTGAACTCTGTCTCGGATACTAGCTGTGTGACCCTGGGAAAAATCAATTCAACTCCCTGTGTCTTTCTTTTCAACCAAATGAGAGGCTTAAAATCAATGGGCCCGAAGGACCTTTCCAGCTCTGTAATCCTATCACTGTATTATTCAGCCTTCTTGAAATTTTATCAGGTTCTCTTTGTGAATGCCCAATCTCCAGATGAAAATTATAAATTTTGTCTAGCATCCAGATGTTTCTAAATATTCAGAAGTAGGTTGCAACCATCCACTAGACAGGCTTTTTTTTTTCAATTTTTATAGCAATGCAGGGAGTCAGACAACCTTGGGAAATGAGGTAGAGAAAGGATGCAAAAATTCAGAGGGAAGAGAATGTGCTCAGTATTGACCACTTCTTTGCACTTCTAGGGGTCACATGATTTTCCTCTTCTTCTTAGATGTCACTCCATCAAGCTGTATGCATTATTTGATCTATCCAATTGGGCTTCCAGCCAAAACTTTGTGGCTCAATTTGACATCATATTTTGATCACGTTACTTTGATCATAGACATCAACGAGAGTCTTTGAATTACTTGAACCATCCACACTGTTGAAAGCAAAATTTTCAGCATCAGGTTTGAAAAGCTCATCATTAGTCGGAAAAACAGAAGTAGAAGAAACTTGAGAAGTCATTGAATCCAGACCAAAAAAAAAGTCTTCATTATCATCTTTATCTGTATCTGACCTCATCCTAATTAGCCATTGATATATCATTGTATTATACATCCACCATCATCTGTTATTGCTCATCAGCCCTTTTTATTCAGAGAAACACATTTTCTAAGAATGAGGAATCAATAGTCCCCTTTCATTCCACCCTGGTTGGCCCTGATCTGCAGCTTTGTATTCATTTCTGAGCCTGCATTTTAGGAAGGGCAGTGATGAGATGGTTAGCATCCAGAAGAGTGATGGGCCATAAATCCATATCCTTATAAAGATCAGCTGAGGGAAAGAGGGTTATTTGGAGAAAAGTCAGGAGATTCAGGACTAATGTGATAACTATATTGGTGGTAGTTAAGTGGACACTAGATAAAGTGATGCATCTGGAGTCAGAAGTTCCGAGTTCAAATGTGTTCTCAAATACTTAAGCTATGTTAATTAACCAAGCTCCTTCAATTTCTCCCAACCCAGTTTTCTTATCCATAAAATGGGGATAATACATACTAAGATTGTTGTTAAGATAAAATGATATAATATTCATATAAAGCGCTTTGCAAATCTTGGAAGCTCTACATAACTTATTTTATCATTAATATTGTTAATATCATTAGTCTTACTCTTTTTGAAAATACGTCATATGGAAGATTATTATATTTCTTCTTTGGGGGAGCAGAGAAAGGAGACAGAAGCACCAGGAAGAAACTAAAAAAAAAAAAAAAAAAAAAGACAAAGCAAACTTGATTTCAGGAGAGAATTATTGATACTTGAGAATTGTGCAAGAGAAAAAAAAACTTTCATTGGCAATGGTAATGGGTTCATTCTCACTGAAGGTCCTTAAGCAAAAGCTACATGACCTATTTCCCAAGTGTGCTGGCTAGGTGTGTTCATATGTGTATGTGTGTGGGGTGTTAAGTGGGATTGGATGATATTTGAGGTCAACCAATCAATAAAATTTTATTCAACCTTTTATGTGCCAAACACCATACTAAGTACTGAGGAAACAAACAAAAAAAAGAAGTAAATAATAACCCAGGCCTTCCAGATGCTTATAACAAAGTCCCATCCACCTCAGAGATACTGAAATGCATTCTTGAATTCAAATAGTGCAAGTCTTATTATACCACTGTAGTCTCCATCACCATCACCACCATGAAATTAATGTGGATTTTGTGCCTGGAAAACTTTCCTCCTTATTCAATTTCTTGAAATCCCTAGCCCCCTTCAAGTCTCAGCTCAACAAGTAACTCTTACCTGATACCTTCCTATATCTCCATTATTACTCCTCCCTTTATCGCTGTATACATTTTTTTCAGTTGTATACAATTGTTCCTAACCCTATTTGGGGTTTTCTTGGCAAAGATACTTGGTTTACTGTTTCCTTTTTCAGCTCTTTTGACAAAGGAGAAAACTGAGGCAAAAAGGATTAAGTCACTTACTCAGTTCACAAAGTAGGAAGTATGTAAGTAAGTAGTAAAGCCAGATTTGAACTCAGGAACGTGAGTTTTCTTGATTTCACAATTGTATTCTATACATTATCCCATCTAGTTGCATCATATATCTGTATATTTATGAAAAGAATATTGTTTTCAATTTATATATATGAAAATTATATTGTTTTCATATATACATATATATATATATATAATAGTTACTATCTTGCTCCTATCTAAAGTCCCTTAGGTACAAGGGACTCATTTATGCCTTTGCTTTTCCTGCACCTGGGACAGTGTCTGCTACATATTAGATATTTAATACATGCTTGTTGATTTGAATGGAAATAAATTCAATTCAATCAATGCCATCATTTGGTTTGGAAAGGAACATAATGGAATACCTTTACTAGGCTTAGTATAGCCATTTTCCTACATTAGAGGATATTCTGGAAATGGGATCTATAAAAAAATAACATTGGACCAGGGAGTATAATGGAGAGAAAGTTGAAATAAGGAAAACTTGAGTTCAAATTTTGCCTCAGTCTTTACTAGCTCTGCAACCCTTACACAAAACACTTCCTTCATCTGTAAACTGGGGGATATAACAGCACTGCCCTACCCCTCCAGGCTTGTGAGAATCAAATGAAAACACAAGAAAAATACTTTGCAAATCTGAGAATTTCTTATAAATATAAGCTATGATAATTACCTCTGGGTGACCCCCAACACCATGGCTATCTTGTTAGGCAGTTATGGTGGTAGAAGAAGAGAAAGAAATTCCCTCTCCCACCTCACTGCTTAGGATAGAAGTTCAAAGAGAAAAGGCAAAGGGTGATGATCCCCTTTTAAAAACTCTACTCTTCTTCAAAAGGAGGGTCTCCTTTCCATTGCAGAGGTCACTCTTTTGCCATGAGAATCGACTTCCTTTGCGGTGTCTTGACTTTTAAAGGCCCATCAGGGGTATTGCCCAACTTTGGCCACTCAATAGCTAGCTTACTGAAGCTATCAAAGAAAGCTTTTTCATGCTTATAAAGGAGAAACAAAGTAAAAATTCTTTAAACTTCATCGTGGTATCTTGTAGTCTCAGTTCTTTTCCCCTTTCCCTACATATTGGCTGAAACAATGAGCTTATCCCATGTGTCCTGATTCACTCACTTCACCTCGACCACAAGAACCAAAGGTTCTCACCTCCACCCCAGAGTACTATTCTTTTATCAAGGAATCCAAGGTGTGAGTCAGAAGTCTTGTGAATATAGGTTCAAGCTAAAGTCTAAAAGCCATACAGTACGTAGTAGCCCCTAGACTAAATTCTGGTCTAGAACACTTTTTGAGAATTACTGGTACAAATCTGTCACATTTCTAGCCTTTTTAGACTTTTTGTATACTTTTCAAGCCTCTTCAGCAATTGTACTCTAGATCATATTTGGTTCTCAAAACAACTCTGATCTCAGATAAGGGCTACAGGCAATAGTATAATCTTATGGATGAGCAAATAGTCAGTGTCTTTCCCAGTAGCACACAACTACTCATTGGGATTGAAAATCCAGAACACGGGGTCCAGCAATCAAGCCTAAAACAGCTTCCTTATTCGCTTCCTTTACCTCAGTCCTTGGCCAGGACATGGTAGAACTTCTCACTAATCCCTAAAGCATATTGCCAGGAACAGCTGGGAGCAGCTGGTTCTTAAACCAGGAGTTGTTGTGGACCCTCTCTATAAAAGGTCCATATGAGGAAATAGACCTCATTGAGCTACTTAGAGTAAGTGATTTTAGCCTTTTAAATGAAAACATCTGCACATTCTCACATCAGGGCCAGGAGTCACATTTTTATATGCATTAAATTGCAAGAGAACAAGAGAGCCATTTTTGCCTTGTGCTATTTGGTAAAATGAGATGTGTGGGAGAGCCCATCAGTATGATGGCCTTTTTTCTGGAAAATATATTTTTGCTACTGAATGGAGCCAGCAGCTGGCTGATCAAAACTGCATGGAACAGGGTTTATGGCTGCCTGAGAAACATTATGTGACCTTCTAAGGGACAAGAGAACGCTGTGGCTATTCTGGAAATCCAGCATTCTGGCTATTGGAATACATTTGTCATCTCCTCCTTCTGGCTCTGGGCCCTAGGTGCTTAAGGCATCCTAAATTTTGAATGGGATTAGACGATGGTTTTCTGGGAGATACATTCACTTACTTTTTCTCCTGTCCCTTAAGGATCATCTATTATCCTATAATATTAATGTATACCATTTATCAGTCAGCAAGTCAACAAGTCATGGCTTCTGTATCCCCCACAGTGTCATAGCATAGAGAGATCAAGGCTTTTCCTCAAATCATTGAAATTTAGAGGGCACTGATATCATTCATACCCCTTGGGCTTTAGATATTCAGACATATCCAACCCTTCCTGATTCCATTTCAAGGTTTTCTTTCACTGGAGCAGTCTGCCATTTTCTTCTGCAGCTCATTTTACTGATGAGAAACTGAAGTAAACAGAGTTAAGTAACTCATCCAAAGCCACGTGGCCAATTTGTGTCTAAAGCCACATTTTAACTCAGGTCTTCTTAACGCAGGCCCAACAATCTATTCACTGTGTCATCTAGTTGTCCATTAAGTGGGTAGGGGCAAAGATATTTGAACCTTGTGGGGAAAATTGGCCAAACATAAATCACCTTTCTTTTCTCAAGTAAAAGTGACTTGGCTGGTCACTATCCTGCTCTGGCATCCCCAGGGACAAGCTCATGAAATTCTGAAATCTCTAGCCCCCCACCAAAATTATTTTCCCATGGGAGTTTTGTCTTCCTGGCCCAGGTGTCAAAATTGATATTTCTAGTTCTTCTCAGAGGCATTATTTAAACACTGTGGCTTGACTGAAGTGAAGGTATACAATATATATTATAGCAGAAGGGCTAGCCAAAATAGTACCCGGGTCATTAGACTGAGAATACAAAATCAAGATGGAAGAGTAGGATCACGTATCCAATATGAATGAAAATTTTACCGGAACCCAATTCTTAATAACTCCATGACCAAGACTCTATCTATTATCCTATGGTGATGCTATATACATATGCGTCTGTGCATATACAAATACAAAATTACAGCTATATTTTAAAAAGCTGCAGTTAGTGTTTACATTTTCTCTAAGTTCATTATAAAAATTATGATCCATTTTAAATTATGCTTTTTATTTATTTCATATTTCATTTGTAAGCAATCCCGTATGGATTTTAACTTCTAAAAATCTTGTGCATATCGAATACCATTTCAGGACCATAACTTTTCCCAAGGTTAAAGTCATCAGCAAATCTGAATACTGTGAACAAGGCAATATGCCATCTGTACTCTGTATTCTCAATGTCTATTCATTCAAGCAGATATTGACTCATTTCTTTATTGTATACCTACTCTGTGCTAAAGACCATACAGGTAGTCGATGATATTTAAATCATGTCTCTTCTGTTCTCATGAACAGGAGTCAGAAGAGCTCATTTCCTACATACTTTTCTACTTATCTTTTTGTTCTTAGCTGAAACATTTCTGGTGTTGAGGTCTCAGTTTTTCTATATGAAAAAAGGGAGATGGACAATCAGCATTTTATCCCAGAAGTAATAGGGAATAACTTGTATTTATTGCATGGGGAAGGAAGAACTGATCTCTGGCCTCCGGCAGAACAATGTCTATTCAAGAAGACAGAACATCGAAGACTTGAAAGGAAATGGCATTTGTGAGCTGAGCCTTGAAAAAAATCTAGAGATTCTAAGAAAAATTGAGATGGGCACAGTTCAGGCATGAAGTATACCCTCTGCTACAGTATCAAGGCAGGGGATGGAGTAATGATTTTAGGGAGTAGCAAGTCTGCCGGCTAGGTCGGAAAGCAGGTCCAAGAAAGCAAAAACTGAAATCATTCTCTGAAAAGCAGTTGCAGAAAATTTTTAAAAATTTGTAAGAGCCAGACTGAGTAATTATTATTTTATACCAGAGGCAATCGTTAGTTAATAAGTCCTTATAAAGTATTTTCTATGTGATGGACATTGTGCCAAGCCATAGAGAAAGTAAGACAAGAATAGTCCCTGCCTTCAAGGAGCTTCCAGTCGATAGGAGAGATAGTCTTTTGCCCATGCTGTTTGGTCACCTGTCCATGATGTCAGAGTTTATACTTCCCCTCCCCGTTGCTCACCCAATCTATGGATTCCTGCTTGGCTTGAGGGAGTCCAGAGCCTCCAAATTGGAAGGGACTGAAATGGTCAATCTACCCTTGAAAAGGGATGCCCGATACAACATGCTTAACACAAGGTCATCCAGACCCGGCTTGAAGATCCCCACTGAGTGAGGAACTCTTTAGTCAGCCCACTGCAATTTGGAAACTAATGGTTGGGGAATTTTTCATGGTATACATCCTAAGTTTTTTCCCTTTACAAAATCCACCCCATTATTTATAATTCTTGCCTTCTGGGATTTAGCAGAAAAAGCTAAGGTCCTCTTACTCAGAATAACTTTTAGCATACCTTTCCAATCTACCTATCGTGTCCTTTTCTTTAAATTCAATATACTCTGCACTACGTTGATCTTGTACATTATTGCCCCTTGCTTTGATAAGTGAACTCCTTCCATATCTTGTGGGATCCCATTCCTCCACCACTGTCCCACCATCTCTGTGCTCCTCCTTTTCTACTCACAACACTATCCTTATCTCTTCAACCTTGACAAGAGTAGGCCTTGTCACAGGACATAAAGTCTTTCCCCTTCCCATTCCCAGATCTCCTTTATTTGTCATCTTTGCCCATTAGAATGGAAACTCCTTAAAAGCTTGCTTGTGTTATATCCCTAGCACTTAGTACAGTGCCTGATACAAAGCAAGTGTTTAATAAGATGTTTTCATCTATCAATTATCTAGCCATCTATCATCTATTTGTCATGTTTACATTATTGATTCTCTTTCTCTATGCTTGCCTCTGTATGTATTTCTATTTGCCTCTGTCCTCTGTCTGTCTCTCTCTCTGTCTCTTTCTCTTTTTTATTTAATCGAGTGATCATCTGTCATCTATCTTTCAATCATTTATCTGCTAATATGGGACCAAGACCAGCCTTGGTCATTCTAAATCAGAATTCACAGCACATGTTGCTTCTCCCAGTGACACTTAATAGGCACTTAATAAATGCTTTGTTGGATTGGATTAAATGGACTCACCACTCTTTCCAAAGCCAGCTTCAAGGCTGACTGCCTATAATGGGAAAGCTCATTGCCTGCCCTGGCTCTGGGCCATTCCCAGGTCCAGAAAGTGGTTATGATGGTAATATGAAGTCTCCAGTGACATTAGGTAAAGGTCCAGTGCCTGTATTGTCTAGGATGTTGGCCCCAGACTCTCTCACCACTTAGCAACACAATAGTGGGCAGGAGTTCTTTTGAAGCTGCTTTAACTTCCTTTGTCTGAAAGCTTTGGAGGCAATAAGAGAAAATTCTTTTCTGCTATGGGCACTAAAACTGCCTTGTGACGTGGCTTGGGAAACAAGTCTTCAGAGAGAGATTTGACAAATCATTTTTTGTTTATTAACTAGAACTTCCCCCATCATAAAATCATATTTTATCAGGCTTTTCATTAGTTGATTGTCCTGTAAGTGGCTACATGCCTACTGTTAATACCAAATCTGGGGTCTATTTATGAGAGGTTGAATCATTAACTCATATGAAGTAATTTAGTATGTATGCATTTATGTGCCTTGATACATTAATAGTTGATGATGATGAAGATGATGAAAACCGAGACAAATATTATATACACAAATCCCTCTAATAGCTTTGAGACTTCTAGTACACAAAATGTACTAGAAATAAAGTATCACTGACAGATCTGTTGCCCACATTTTCCTGAACATAATATTGATCCCCAAGAATTGAATAACATGTTAAAATAGATGTCATCATACCAAATCAACAAACAAATGAAAAAAAAATATTCATTGCTTACTATGTGTCAAATGCTTAGATTTGAAACATAAAAGCAAAGACAGACTCCATTAACCTCCAAACTGTGAGGAATGGAAAGGATTGAAAATTTAGGGACCTAGGAGAAGAAATCAACATTTTATGTGAATAGGGAAAAGTATTCATTATCTCTTTAATCTTCTCTGTTGTTGTTGAAGTTGTTTTTGAAGCTGCTTTCAGTCAATCAATAAACATTTATTAAGCACCTACTATATTCCAGATACCCTGTTAAGCAGCCCTGGGAATACACAGATAAGCAAAAGAAAAATTCATCCATGTCCCAACTTTTTCATTTAATTATAAAATCAATCTACCTGGAAATAGTTTTCTTAAGAGTGAAAACAAAAGAACAATCATAAAAGAGTGGCTTATTTTAGAACCACTTCAAACGGAGTTCTATCAAATATAAAGGTGAGAACAAAATAATAATATGATACTAATTATATAACATTATTTTTCCCAATAAAAGATTAAAACAAGAGGAAGATGATGATAATGATAATTGCCTACATTTATATAGCATTTTAATCTCTTGAAATGAATCAAGAACTTTTCCAAATATAATAACCTGTTATTATTCATTTAGACCAGATGTGTGTGTGTGTGTGTGTGTGTGTGTGTGTGTGTGTGTGTGTGTGGTGTGTGCTTGGTTTTACTCTCAAATCCTACAGAGATGATCTTGAGGGAGAGAATGCGACCCACTTCTTAACATTCTGAGCAGGTTTAGCAGACATTTAATTAGAAACGGGCACAGAAAGGAAGATCGAAATATATGTGAATATATGTGATGTGAATTCTCAAAATTCCCTCCCTCCACACTGCAGATCCTTCCTACTCAGTCCATGTCACAAACAGCACTTTTCCAAAAGATTAGTATCCTTAACAAATGAGCCCTACAAATAATGTCCCAAGAATAGGAATTGGGTCCATTTAGGTTATGGGTTCTAGGGTCTAGGACTCCCTTCTTATAATTTTATGTTCTTTTAAAGAGAAGCCAAAATTTTATCTTAATTCAAATGAATTCAACTCAGTTTTTGTTAACAGCATGTGCAACATATTATATTGGGTCCTGGGACACAAAGACCAAAATGAAACAGTCCTCACTCTCAAGGAACTTAAGGGCAACATTTGTATTGTTCTTGAAATTTATATTGAACCTCCCACAAGTCTATATGACTTTCCCTGTTACTGCCTTCTAATCTAAAGCTTTTCTTAAACTATGAGTTGCAACTCCATCTAGGGTCATATAACTAACTGAATGTGGGGTTGGGAAATTATGATTTATTATACGTGAATGTTTGATTTGTAAACTTCTCTTATATACCCATATACTTTGGGTTATATACAAATTTCTTGGTGAAAAGGGGTTGTGAGTGAGAAAAAAAATTTAAGAAACCCTGGCCTAGAGTTCCCAGAAGTTGTGACCCTTCTCAGAAACACACAGCCAGGAGGGCAGACTTCAAGCTAGGACTCCCTGACTCTGGGATAGATACACTCTCATCCCACTGCCTCCTGTCCACACTCACGTTAAGGGCACAATCACACATCTATCAGAAGAAATTGTGATAAAAGCATGGCTGTTTGAAATCAGGAGGACTTGGCACTGAATGGCAGCTACATGTGCTTATTTATTCATCATCATGGTCTATAATTCACATAGCACTCACCTACTATATTCTAGGCCCTGTGCTAAGTACTTTATAATGATGATTTCATTTCATCTTCACAACTACCCAGGAAGGAACATACTATTATTATAATTATTATAATTCTTTTACTTAATAGAAAATAGGAGAAACAGAGGCAAGTGACTTGCCCAAGGTCACTCAATTAGCAAGTGTCCAAGGCTGAATGTGACCCAGAGCCTTCCCTGATACTAGACCTGCTGCCCTAACAGAGTTCCCATGGTGGATCTGTATGCTACACTGGATGTCCTAAAATTCTCAATGCAGTTTTCATCTTTTAATAACCAAAAATTTCTCTAAAACTTTTGGGATACCGGATAGGTCTGTGTGTATGTTCCCACATGTATGTACTTAAACAGACATAGGTAATAATACATATTTCAGAGAAGATCAATCATCATATAAGTGCCTAGTGTGTTCTAGTCTTTGGGAAGAGAACTTGTATTCTATTCTACAAGGACAAATATTCTATTCTAGTCTATGTACAAGTACAAATAATTAAGCTGGCCCTGAGTTTACATTCTAAGGGGGGGTCATAAAGAGATAATACATTATATTATAATTATTACATATGCCCTCCTTAACAATGTAAACTGGTGGTGTGCACAATGTAAACACAGATTTTATATATAGTATATGATATTAATATATTATAATTGAAAATTGTATTATAGAATAATTATAATACCTATTCGCATATTAAGTGATTGATTACGTGGTAATTTGAGATTCAGGACAGGCGCTAAAATTTAAGGAGAATTCGGAAAAGCTTCCTGAAGATGCAGCCGCAGCTGCTTTTATAAGGGAGAAGAAGGTCCCTGACACAGTAATCTTGTAAATTATAGACCTTGTGCCTCTGTGTAGACTTCCTGGAAGAGCTGGGACATACTTGACCTTGGAAGAAGGATTCTCCCATTCCTTTGGGGTAGAGGCGGGAGGTGCGGGAGGTCGGACCAAATATTGGGCCTGAATCCGATGGCTTTCCCCACCGCCAGCCCCTCAGCCTCCTCGGCCCGTCCCCTCCTTTTTCCTTCACCCCCTACCCCCAGCCTCCCGGCCTGAGGCCACTGGAAGGAGTTATCGATCGCCTTTGGAGAAGGAGGCCCAGGCAGCCTCCAGGGATGCTTCAGATTCTGATAGTTTTAACTGGAGCGGAGCCCGACGGGGGATTTGGACTCAGAAACGAAATAGATCTGGAGCTGAGCTGGCTGCGATTTAAAGCCCCATCCACTGGGATTTACACTTTCCTTCTGCCGGGGCAGAGATTTCCCCTTCAAGACAAAAGGCCTTTTTGGAATAGTCTGCCCACCCCCTGGCCCCCACCCGGTCCCAAGCCCAGAGAATGGACACGTGGCTAATTCATCAGAGCTTTGTAGCAATTACTAAAAAGTAGGAGATGGAGTGGGCTGGGGATGTGGACAGTTCCCTTAGAGGGAGGGGTGGGACAGGGCTAGAAGGGGTAATAATCCCTGAGCTGGCCACCTCTTGAGAAAAGAATTTCTTAAAAGGATTTGGGAGAATACCAAGGAAAGGACCAGCTGTGTGGTGATCTGCTCCCAGTCCTGGGATCTAAGATACTGCCCAGGACAACTCCTTGAACCTGCTCCCAACTTTGTTTAAGTTTCTTTATCTGTAAAATTGGCATAAATTTAATACCTTTAGTTCCTAATTTTTCTTCTATCAACAAATGAAATGTTTGTGAAGATTTAGCCTAGAGCCTAGCACATAGTAGGTACTTCAATGCTCCCTTTCTGCTTCATGGATCCTGCCTATTGGCAGGTTGCCAGGATAACAATTTTGATGCAATAAAATAAAAGGAAGTTCCAAAGGAAATCACTTATATTGAAATTATACACAAACTACACAGAAAGTAAATTACATATAGATTAAATAGGAAATGATTAATAGAAGGAAGACACTGGAATTAAGAGGTTGGGGAAAGCTTCCTGTAGGTATAAGATGATCCGTATCTGTACTAGAGTTTAGCAGTTTTAGAGGACAGAAAAGAGTGTATTTGAAAAAAAAAATCACAAAGGCAAAATTGACAGACTTTGGCAACAGCCAAGATAATGAGCTCTATTTTGGACTATTGCTGATAAACCCATCTTTGTTAATTTTAATACTGATAAATCTTCGGGGACATGTGTCTTAGTTTCCCCATTAAAACGTTTTACTCTCCACAGGATGCAGAGTTCCTTTTATAAAGGAAGGTTGGAGAATTGAAAAGTGAATAGATTATAGTAAGATAAGAGGATTTCATAATTCTTGGACATAGAGGTAGTGTACTAGTAGACGATGGCAAGATCAAAGCCCTTTTTTGTGTAGCTAGAGGGGGTGAAGAAGTAGCTAATAGAAGATGAGTAAGGTGAAAAACTAAATGGTTATGGTATTTGAGGGAGAATGAATATGTAAGTTAAAGTCCCCAGGCAAGTATTGGGAAGCAGGAAATTTGTGAGCCAGATATTGAACTCCTTGAGGAAGGAAGGGAAATAACCTGGGGGAGTCTACCAGGCTTTTTATTTGGTGGTTAGATATGAATAGCATAGATCTCAAAGGAAAGTTACTGAATGTTGGACTTAGGGGGAGATGGCAATAGGGAGTAGAAGACATTCTAATTCCCCATTTCAACCACTGAACTGAAGGGAATGAGTGAAGGTACAGCCAGTATTGGAAAGGGCTGCTAGGGAGTCTTTGTCATCAGTGGAGAGCCAGGTAATCTAGTAGGTAGTAGTGGAAGATGAAAAGTTTGAGGAAGAAGAGAATTGTTTTTTAAAGAACTGGCATTTCAGAGGGCACAATGGATGGACTGCTTGGAGTTAGGCTGAAACTTTGGAGTGGGAGTATTGAGGGGGACGGGAAGAAGAAATCAGGTGATCGGGATATGGAGTGTGTTTGGATGAAGTTCATCAGGGGATGAAAATCTTTGGGATGTGAGGGGTATGAGTTAATATGAGCTAGTGTGAGTATATTCCTCACTGAGTTGAGGGTGCTAGTCTTCTTACTTCAAAGAACAAGCACAGCACGGGGCCGGAGTCCTAAAGTCAAAGGGAGTGGTTCTCTTCTTTGCACTGGAAGTTTTCCATATCCCAGGTGGGAGATTGGGCTACTAGCAAGAGGTGAAAGTTGCCTTGTGCTGACACATATAAAAGTGGGACCGCTGGAAAATTCTCTGCCCAGTCCCTAGCTACCTTGCAGAGACTACCATGATGTTTAATTTTAGGTGGATTGTTTTGCACGTGTTTATAAAACTATTCCTTTTTTTTCCTGTTTGAATAAAAGTATCAGCATGTTCAAAGTCATCTCCGTAGACTTAAAGAAAATATTTTTGAGGCAACCACCATGACAGACCGAGTATTAAGGATTCTTTTCCTGTTCACTTTTGTAGTTTTTATATTTTGAAATTTTGTTCATTCCATTTTCATTCGTTTGTAGGCTATTTATTGCTTGGCAAAGCAATATCACTAAAGATCTTAGATGTTTATGGGTCAATGTTAAGTCTGAGTGCTGGTACCATTATTATTTAGCTGCCAAAAGTGTGCACTGTGGAGCATCCTTTGGCTACTCTCTGTGACTTTGACTTTCTCCTTTGGATCCTGGCTTGATACTGGTGAGCAAATATTCCATTTAAACATCCTTCTTGGACACCTTATTTATCTTCCTTCCCAGCCCAGTGGCTTAGGCAGCCGAGGCTCCCAGGAAAGTGCCGTTCCTCAGCTGTCCGCTAAATTTGCCTCATGGCAGTTACTGATTTTTCATTTGTTACAGTGAAATAACACACATTTCTGTCTTTTCAAAACTCTCTGAATATGGCAGAATGGTTGTGCGATCAACAGATAATCTTTTGACAACTCCCGTGTGCTAAATTACAAGTCTAAAGCATAGCCCTATTGTCCGGATGTGGGGTTATCCTATGTAGTTATATTGTTCAAGTCTGCTGATGTTGACTTCTTATGAGAACTCTGGATGCTGCACTTCCTCGTCACTAGTCATTATCCTGAAGTTGAAAATGGGCAAAATGGGGTGTTTCTGAAAAAGTAATTGGTATTGTTACTTTTACTTTTTGAGAATGAGGTTGGGAAATTGAGGAGTGGGAGGATGGTGTTTCCCTGTACACTGATAGGGAAAGTAGGAGGCTAGTGGGTTTAAGGGAAAAGATAATGAATTCTGTTTTGCACCAACTGAGTTTCAGATGCCTCTTGGCCATCCTGTCTGAAATATCTGAAAGGCAGCTGGAAATATGAGATTGGAGGTCAAGAGAAAGGCAAAACCCACATTTACATAAGTATAAATTATAGACAAGTTATATAATTAGGTAATAGCAGCAAGAAGGCCCTTAACACTTGGCCTCTTATAAGTGGTAGCCCTTAAAATAAGGTTTGAAGGAAAAGGGGATTTTACAAGTGGGGTGGAAATGTGAGTACACTCTAATCATGGGGAGAGGAAGAAATATGCAAAGCCAGAGGTAGCAGAGGTAGGGGATGCAATGTTTGTATATTCTGAGCAACAAAGAGAACATGGCTAGAATGGAGAAAGAATGAACAGGAGTAAGCTATAAGAGGCCATAGTTGAAAGAGCATGCATTTTGAGGTCATAGGACATGGGTTCAGATCCTGTTTTCTACTACTTGTATGGCACAGGCCAAATCGCTTAATGCCCATGAACCTTATTTTCATTATTTCTAAAATAAGGCAGTTTGATTAGATAACTTTAAAAATCCTTTCAGCTCTAAATCTATGATTGATAAGTTTAAATAGATAGCTCAGATTGTGAAGGTCTTTTGTCTTTATCCATTCTACCACACTGCCTTTTTTCTGTTTGTGTATTGAAAATTATACCATGAAAGCAGATCAGATGAAGAATTAGGACAAGAGGTGTTCTGTTCTCAGAGGATTTCTTGATTTTTTTTTCATTCTGAGAGTGATTGTCTATATTGACTAGTATGTACTTGGAATGGGGGAGGGAGCTAAGTTATGGAGAAAGCTAACGCCATCTTCAATAACTCCAAAATCAATCACTATCTCTTTTTATGGCTGGTAATTCTGGGGGAAGGATCAGGGCATTACTTTGCACAGAATGGAGACATGAGTCACTCTCCAGTTTTCCTTTTCAAAGAAATGATGTATGCTAAAATAATAACACTAAAAAGAAAACTCTCCTCTCCTCAAAGCAGAAGGGCGCTTAACTTTGCAGAAAGGGCCACTGGGGGAAAATCTGGAAATCAGAAATTCAATTGTAGGCCAAAAGGTAATTTTTTTTTCATTCAAATTCATGTTTCGGTTTCAGCCTTTGTATCTGGGGGCAAATTGGTAACATGAAAGCATCTTTGATGACTTCTGACATATTGACAAAGGAGGCTTGGAATGACAACCTGGGGACTGATGGAGAGGGGGTCTGGTGAGGAGGGAAACATTTAAGAATGCAAAGTGGGAGCCACTTTACTTTCCCTCTCATCAATTCCAGCCATGGAGCGGCTGCAGAATGTGTTTGGTAAAATAATGCTCAAAGACTAAAACAAATAAAGTTTAATAAACATATACTTCCACATCTCAACAGATGGCAACTCAGAGAGGAGCCTGAAGCAAGGGGAATGCATATCCTTGCCTATCTTTTTAAATAACGGCATTTATTAAATGGCTATTCCCCATTACAGACTCATGCTCAGAGGGGAAGGAGAAGGGAGGGCTAAACTGCTTTGTGGGAGAAAAGAGGGTGAAGGAAGGCTGGCTAACTCGAAATGACAGACAAAATGGAACCCAGGGTTCAGCCCTCCTAGAGAATTCTAGAACTCAGTCCTCATCTGACCCACTGGAGAGAGGAGGAAATTGTCACCCAAATAATTTAGCTTGTCCCTAGCCTACTTTGCTCATTGGATGGATGAGAAAATTGTGGCTCAGAAAGGAGAATTAATTGGTCCCTAGTCTAGTTTGTTCATTGAACAAATGAGGAAACTGAGGAAGAAGTAATTTTTCCAAAGTGACATAATGAATAGAATGTAAACTCATTGGGCTCAGATTTTTATCTTTGTATGCTCAAAAACTATTTAGTGACAAGCACTTTAACAAGTGGGGAAAAAATAAACCAACTAATTAACTAAAAAATAATAAATCCATTATTTCATCAGAGTAGGGTGATGGTGCAATGGACTCCATTTGGAACTGAACCTCTACATCTGCTTTGGCACATACCTAATTTATCAATTTATGTTCAAGTCAAGGCATTATCCTTGCGAAGTCTTTAGAACTCTTTGAGAACAAAGAATCATCACCAACAACAATAGCAACAATAAATTTCCATCTGAAAGATGGGTACTAAGAAGCCATATAGCCTGGGTCTTATGATTAAATTCATTTCACAGATAAGGAAATTGAATCATAGAGAAATTAAGTAACTGACTCAGATTTATATAGTTAATAAACATCTGAAGCAGGATTCAAATCTAGCATTTCTTAAGAATAAGACTGGTTACCTTTCTAATGTCTTAACAATTCCCCTTAACCCCTAGGACGAGTTTCATTCCCCCAATAACCCATCACAATGTCTCTAATTTTGTCATTGGATTATATCCATTTGGACCAAGGGTTTATTGCCTATTAGAATGGAACTACCCCTGGGATGAATAATAATTACCAAAAATGAATGAATGAATGAATATAAAAGCATTTATTAGTCACTATATGTCAAGCTTTATGCTTAATATTAGGAATACAAATAGATGAAATGACCTTGTTCCTGGTCCCAAGGAGCTTACCTTTTAATTTGGGAGGAAAATACATCAAAGAGAGATCAGTTGCATCATTATTAGAAACACCTAGAAGTGCCAAGGATACAGAACTGGGTGAGATGGAAAGACTCAGAGGTCTATGGTACATCAGTAGATTTGATGACTGGTATCAGAAATGTTACCATAATACGTCACTTATGAAAGTGTTTTCCAACTTGATAACTTCCAGAGGACTTGTGATTCTGAAAATGAGACATTGGAAAGATTAACTTGGATCTTGCATAGTTGACACTTAATAAATGTTTATTGATTGATTAATTGATCAGACAGAAGGTTGAAAGGTCACTCTTGAGGAGTCAAGCCCCTGTGAGAGACAACCTGGTTTAAAGGACTTGTCCATTAAACTAATATATTTAAAACACTTTATGAATCTCAGAGTGATACAATTGACTTATAATCTGGACATTTTAAGTTGCTATATACCATGGCAAGAATAGAGAAAACAAAGATCAAAATGAAATATGATCTTGCATTTGGGAAATTTGCATTCCTGCTATAGACATATATTGAGATAAGTAGACATAGGACATCTACAAATTAATAGAATTTCAGTGAGACAGAGCCCTGATTATTTTTATGGTAAAGGATGGGTAAATGAAAAAACAAAGTCCAGTATATAAAATACTATGAGTTAAGCTTTGAAAAAAATCAGGGGCTGTATGAAGTGAGCAATATAAGTATTCTGGCCCGACGCTTCTAGATCCCAGTTGCTAGGTTCATATTTCTTAGGTCTGGCCTCTTGAGAACCCATAATTCAAATTTGTCCTTTGGGTCAAAACATAAAGCTCAGATCTGAGAGGCAAAGAAGCCTATAACTACAAATGTTCCCTAAACAGATGCCCTGCAACCAAAATGACACAGAATGTTAATGTCAACAGGAAACTTCTATGCATACAGATTATAATACAGTAGAATGCGTTATAGGACAGCTATTGAAGAGCTTGGATATTTTACTGCTCACATCATTTCCCATCAAATCTTATAAAAAGGACTAAGGAGATTTAGTATAGTTGACATGACGGGCGTGGGGTCAGTAACACCAAGGTTCAGACATTTACCAGTTCTATGACTTGGGCAAAGCCACTTAAATTCTGTCATCCTTAGTCTCCTTTTCTGTAAAATGGAGACATTTGTGTCACCTAATGCATTTGGATCAACATTTTTATATACACATACACGGATATGTGTGTAAGAAAGAACAATAATAAAAGCAGCTACAACAGAATGGTCAGTACATTGTTAATTGGATATTTCTTTTCTTTATTTCTTCCTTCTTGTCTTTGAAAGGTTCTCCATGCTTTGTTCTATCTCTGTATAAAATCTGATGATAGGACTATGGATTTAAATTGAGTCCCAAAAAAGTTTGAACACTTCTTGACTGTGGGACAAATCATTTAGTTTCTTTGATTAACAGTTAAACTAACTTCACAGGTCTCTATTATTTCTAAATACATGGCCTTAGGATTTGCCCAAGATCATATAGTTAGAAAATGATTGTATTAGGATTTGAAACTATATCCTCTCACAGAAAACCCAGTGATTCTTTCCACTCCTTCATGCTTTTTTTTCTTTTATAAAAGTCTTCAGAATAGATAGAACCCAGGTCTCCTGATGGCTGGTTCAGAGCTCTCTCCATTACACCATTCTGTCCCTGGGACTTATCTTACATTATCATCTTCTCTGCAAAACTTTTCTGACCAGCCCAATGATGAAACCAGAGAGGCTGCCCCCTCTGAGTTTCTACTCACTCTGATCCTTCATCTTTTGTGTGGAGGTAACCCTGGGTTCTCAAATATCAGACCAGCAAAGAACAAGCTCTGAAAAATCCAGTCATGATAAAAAAGAAAGATTACAGATCTGTTTCTGGCAGCAAACTGATTTTGCTTTTTGAGGACCAGCCTAGCAATAAACAGAGAGGATCGTTACTAGAATACTGAGCATATGATAATGAAAAATTTGTCTGTGGTAACCCATGAAGATCCTTAGTTCTTTCTTCTGCTCCTGCAGAAGTAGTAGAAAAGGAGGAAAGATACTAAGATACTAAGAATCACTGTCTTTACACCATTTATTCTCTCTGTCTCTATTTCTCTGTTTCTATTTCTCTCTGTCTCTGTCTCTCTCTATCTCTCTATTTCCCTCCCTCACCACATACTCTACTTTAAGGATATCTGATAAGAGGATCATATACCCTTAGAGTAGAAAGCAAGAAGGTCATAGAGCAATCGGACTGTTGAGATCTATTTGTCACTTGCTCTGTTTGTTAGCTCTTCATGATTTCCAGATACATTATAAGATTCCAGAAGACAAGGACTTTTTTTATTCCCACAGCTCTTAATATAATATTCTAAACACTTTAGACCCTCAAGAAATATTTGATCATCACAGGATGATGGATAAAGCCCAGAAATTTTGATATTCAACTGTAAAAAGAATAACCATACACCCATATACTCATACACACGATAGACAGATGAAATATTACACCCAGGTACAGATAAGAGACTATGTGAGACTAAGACAAAGACAAACAATGAAACAGTCCCGGACCTTAAGGAGACTTGTTTCATTGAGGGTGGGGGAAGAGCAGCATATATAGAGATAAGCAAATACAAAATATGTCATCTTTTTTTGTCGAGGCAATTAGGGTTAAGTGAATTGCCCAGGTAGGAAGTATTAAGTGTCTGAGACCAGATTTGAACTCAGGTCCTTCAAATATGTCATCTTTTAGGGCAGGATAGGAGAAGGGAAGGGAGCTAGGTGAGGTTATAGGCAGGTATCTTTCAGTGAGTGGTACTTGAACTCAGTCACGAAAGAAAGTAAAAATTCTAAGAGGTAGAAATGAAAAAAGAGAATGCTAAGAGTGGAGGGTAGGGGGTGGAGACCACATAAAGGCATGGAGACATAGTGATGAGATCCACGTTCTCTATCTCTGCTCTTGCCATCTGTTTATCAGAATGTGTGCTGTCTTCCTGCTCCTGGTAAAACAGAAGCACTTTGTTCCTCTCTATTTTTAATATTGATAATTCAAAGATTGGTGGTTTTGCTGGTGTACTTCCTTAACTCCTCCACAACTTAGCAAGCATACTCCGTGAGTTGCTCTGCCCCTTCTTTACCTTTCCCTTCCCCCCAAAATCATCTGCTCTTCAGGTGATGATTTTCTCCACTCCTCAGCAGTTCTTCAGTGACTCTCTTGCATTTAGGATATAATGCAAATCCTCTGCTTGACATTCACAGATCTTTACAATCTGGTTCCAACCTACCCTTTTCAGTGGATTACCCATTACTACCCACTCAGGCACATAATGTTAGAACCAAAATTCTTACTTGCCCTTCCCCACACTGAATATTCTGCCTCCTGCTTCTGCACCCCTGCATATTCCCTATGCCTCAAATGTTCTGACTCTTTATCTCCAGCTCTTAAAATCCCTTCCTACATTCAAGGTTCACCTCAAGTAAAACTTCTTTGTGCCCCCAATAGTTAGTACTTTCTGACCCAAATTACAGGGGGAAAATTAAATTGACTCTATTTCATAAATGATTTTATTCTGCAATATTACTGACATTTTTGTTACTGCCTAAGTCATGTTTTATTGCCTCTGAATTAAGTTTAAAAATATAGTTTTTCTGTGAAATCAATGGTTTATTCTTATGTCAAGGAATTCTATTGTCTCTGTCCTGCTAGTTATCCATTAAGGAAGTCTGACCTGTAATTTTTCTTCTTTGAGGAAGTCTGATTTCATATACATGCATCACTAACTAACCTTGAAGGTGAACATAATCAATCAGCAACAAGATGGAAGGATGGGTGGTTGACAGCCCCACACACCCAACATCCAGCCAATCTTATTGTTTTTTCTGTCTATGATGGTCCAGGTCTTATAATTAATCATGTTTTTTTTTTTTTTTTTCCCATCTATAATGCGATTTTCCTCTCCCCAACCTTTTTTTTTTTTTCTTTTTACTGTTGCCACTCCTATTTTTGTATGCAAAAATGATTTGGACCAAACTCTTTTTATGAAACAAATATGATACTGATACCTAAATCAGGGGAAGTAAAAAAGAGAAAAAAATTATAGACCAATTTCATTAATTAATATGGATGTTAAAATACTAAAAAAATGCCACCTAAAAGATTACAACAATATGCTGCAAAGATTATACATTATGACTGAGTGGGATTCATATTGAGAGATCATTTAACATAGGAAAAATTGTTAACATAATTGACTATTTCAATAATAAAAGAAAGAAAAATGATATGACAATATTGATAGATGAAGAAAAGGCATTTGATAAAGTACTTCTACTCAAATACTTGAAAGTATAGGCATAAATGGACTTTTCCTTAAATTAATAAGAAACATTTATCTAAAATTATTAGCAAGCATGTTTTGGAATGGGGATAAACTAGCGACTTTCTCAGTAAGATCAGGGATGAAACAAAAATGACCACTGTTACCAATATTATTCAAAATTGTATTGCAATAGCAATAAGGGAAGAAAAAGAAATAAAAGGAATCAGAATAATGAATGAAGTAATAAAGTTATTTCTTTTTTCTAGATAATATGATGCTGTGCTTGGAAAATCCAAAATATTCAAATAAAAAGTTAATTGAAATAATTAATAATTTCAGCAAAGTAGCGGGATATAAAGTAAACCCACACAAATCACCAACATTCGCGTATATTGCCAATATAATCCTGTAGAAAGAGATAGGGATGCCCTATTTAAAATAACTCCAGACATTATAAAATACCTGAGGATATACCTACCAAAAAACCCAGGATCTTTATGAACAAAAAGCATAAAAATCTTGTATAACAAAATTTGAATTAAATAAGTAGAGAAATATTGTTTATGAGTAAACAGATCCCAGATAATAAAAATGACAATTTTGCCAAAATTAATCTCTATATTTGATGCCTTCTAATTAAATTATCCCCCAAATAGTTTACAGAACTAGAAAAAATAATAACAAAGTTTATTTGGAAGAACAAAAGGTCAACACTATCAAAGAAACGAATGGATGAAGATGTAAAGGAAGAAGATTTAGCAGTACCAGCTCTTAAACAACTTTATAAGATAATAATTATCAACACTCCCTGTTCCTGGCAAGGAAATAGAAAGATAAATCAATGGAATAGAGCAGTCATACAGTATAGAGCAGTTTTGGGGATAAGAATCCATCATTTGGTAAAAATTATTGGGAAAGCTGGAAAGCAGTTGGGCAGAAATAGGGCATAGATCAAAATTTTATATTATTTACTAATATAAGACCAAAATAGATCCATGAGTTAGATATAAGGGGATATATTACAAGAAAATTTGCAGAACAGGGAACATGTTATCTATTAGACTTATGGATAAGTAAACAATTTATGAAAAAAAGAGAATATTTTGAGATATGAAATAAATAGTTTTGATTATATCAAAGTAAAGTTTTTGTACAAACAAAACAAATGTATCTAAGATTAGAAGGAAAGCACAAAACTTGGGGGGAGGGGGAATATAGGCTGTTCCTTAGATAAGGTATCATATAGCAGATATATAAAGAACTATGTCAAGGAATGCAAGTCGTTCTCTAATTTATAAATGATCAAAAAATCATCATTAAATGATGATTAAAGAATATTAACGGTTTTCCAATGAAGAAATCAAAACTATCTATAGTCATATGAAAAAAATTCTTAATTATTATTCACTAGAGAAATGCAAATTTAAACAGCCTTGAGATATCATATTACATCTACCAGATTGACTAAAATGATAGAAGGAGAAAGTGACAAGTGTTGAAGGAAATATGGAAAAATTGAGACCTTAATTTATTGTTGGTGTATCTGTGAGATGATCCAACCATTTTGGAGAGAGATTTGTAATTATGCCAAAAGAGTTATTAAACTGCCTATACCCTTTGATCCAGCAATACCGTTATTAGGTCTGTTTCCCAAGATGATTAAGGAAAATTAAAAAAAAACTTATATATCTTCTAAAATATTTATAGCAGCACTCTTTTTGGTGGCAAAGAACTGAAAATCATGGGAATGACCATCAGTTGGAGAATGACTAAGCAAATTGTGGTATATGTTTATGATAAAATATTACTTTGCTATAAGAAATTATGAGCACAATAATTTCAGAAAAAATGGAGCCATAAAATAATGAAGAGTAAAATAAATAGAAGCAAGAGAGCATTGCATACTATATATATGTATACCCACATACCCACATACACATGCTGAATTGTAGTCTTTTTAGGGGGAGAGGAAATAAAGTAAAAAGATCACAAAAGAGAACAAAAGAAAGCCAATAGAATCAAAGCAAAATAGAATAGCTTTGAAAAACAAGTGTAGCATTTATTATATGGGTTTTCTTGAAATGGAAATTTTTTTTATGGTGAATCCTTTGTTATGGTCTGCTGTTTACATGTTATGTTTTTATTCATTTTGTATTTAAGTGTAAAATTAAAAAAATACTCTCCCCAAATTATCTAGAAACTGAACTTCAGGGTTTTAGCTATTTATGAGAAAGCTGATACCCCATTTATTGACAGATTCATGCTTTGATAATCAATTGATTGTGCTCAGAACTTTGTGCCTCAGTTCACTTTAATTTCAATTAATACATTACTTTGTAATAGTCAATCAGTCAACAAATATTTATTAAGTGCTTAGTGCCAGACACTGTGCCTGGGGATACAAAAGGAGGCAAAATCATGGTTTTCTCCACAAAGAACTCATATGTCATATGTTTATTTTATGTGAATATGTGTTTTCTCCCAGTAGAATATAAATTCCTTAAAAGGAGACTTAAAAAAAAAATCTCAGTTGTTTTATATAGTACCCCTTTCATTTTTATTTTTTTTTTGAGCTGTGACTTGTTATTCCATTGGTGTTTCCTACTAATGCATAAAAGCATCTTCTCTGAAAATTATGGATTGTTACCTACAACAGACAGAAGTTAAGTTTGTTGCCCAAATTATCACATCCAATATGTATCAGAAGCTGGATATAACTTGCTTTCTCAAGTCTAGTAATCTCTCTCTCTCTCTCTCTCTCTCTCTCTCTCTCTCTCTCTCTCTCTCTCTCTCTCTTTCTCTTTCTCTGTCTCTCCCTCCCTCCCTTTCACTATGATGTGCTAAAGGCCTAAACCTTGTTGTGTCCTATCTTATCTCACTGGATATTACTCCCTTTTCTGAATGCCGTGATGCAGCCAAATTAGTTTTTATACCATGAATGGGACATTACCCCGAGCTTGGGATGTTCTTTCTCCTCACCTCCATGTCATAAGGTCCCTTCTCTGCCTTCAAGACAAAATTCAGGTGCCATTTTCTTCATTAAACTTTTTCTGATCCCTCTAACTGCTAGTATACTTTCCACCAATTACCTTGTATTTATTTGTACTAGTACTCTTTTTACAAGTACTCTTTTTCTCTCATTAGAATATAAACTTTTTATATACATCAGAATTGTTTTGTTTTTTTGTACAATATGCCCCAGTGATTATGTAGTGTCTGTCATAGAGCAATACATGCTTAATAAATGTTTGTTAAATGAAATGGAATTGGATTTGATCAAGCTGATCTTTGTATTAACAACTTTTATTTTTATTTTAACAATTCCAAGTCCATACTCTCCTCATATGCAGCGTTTAACAATTCAGGGAACCCTTCATTCTACATTGAGGCACTGGAGGGAGACTTCATCAAATAATCTTATTTTGATTAGGTGTGTATATATCACACACATATATGTACAGAAATATTTATAAATATATGTATATGAATGTATATATATAATATATACATGTGTGCATATGTATATATACACACATATTTAAATTAAATAAAAATTGATTTTATAGAAAATTTACAGTATCATAGAAGATAAAAATTGGAAGGGACTTCAAAGGTCATTAGGACCAACTCTTATACAAAAGGAATGCCTTTATCCCACAAACAATTTCCCAACCTCTGCCTAAAAGCTCTCCAAGGAGGAAAAACCCATTAGTTTTAAAAAAAACATCCCATTCAATATTGGGTCCTGTATGGCCTACGTGATCCATGATGGCTATTCAGTGCTATACTAATTATAGGGAAAGGGCTTAAGTGGAAATCAATGGCCTCCGAACTGTTGAGCTTGCAAATTTGAATATATAAAGTAAAAACAATATCAGACTTTCTATGGGACCAATTCTAAAGACAGTAACTCTATTGCTTTTGGTCTAAGTACTTTTGTTTTAGAGTTATCTATAATCAAATCCTATAATAATCATAGCAGCCTTTTTGTGGTGGTAAAATAAAACAAGTGTCTATCAATTGATGTGTGGTTGAAAATATTGTGATAGATAAATGTGATAGGAAATTAATAAGAATTGGAATTGGAAGAAATCTTACAGAAGATTTAGTCCAGCCTGTCTAATTTTACAGATGAAGAACCTGAGCACCACAGAACTTAAGTGACTTATGCATCATGATGTTATAGTAATTTAAAGAATCAGAATTCAAATTCAAGTGGGAAGATCATAAGAAATAAAGTTGGGTAGTGACCTTGGAAACCATTTTTACAGATGAGGAACTGATGCCTATGGAGAGTAAATTAACTGATCAAAATTACCAGCAGAGTCAGGATATGAATCCAGGCTCTATCTCAGATGTTTTGATACTTTGTCTGATACCCTTCCCACTTTATAATGAAAAATCAATGATATTAGCACAGTTTCAAATCAAGACAAAAGAATGAGCATTTATTAAATGTTTACTATGTGACAGACACAATTGACAATATGAAAAAGAAGAAATAGAATGTTATTACTTTGTGTGAAGTAATGAATATGAAGAATTTAGGGAAACTGATACAGAGGGAAAAGAAATCTCAAAAACAGTGCCTCAAATGTCTTAAATAATAAAGATTTTTTAAAAGCACAAGACCAAAAAAACTAAGCATTGAACAATTGTATTGGCAATCTAGACCATAGGGAAAAAAGCATCTTTCTTCTTCTTTATCTTCACCCTCTTTTTCTCCTTCCTTCCTTCCTTCCTTCCTTCCTTCCTTCCTTCTCCTTCCTTCTCCTTCCTTCTGTCTTTCATTCTTTACTTCCTTCTTCCCTCCCTCTCTTTCTCCCTCCATCCCTCCCTCCTTTTCTTCCTTCCTGTTCTTGTTCTTCTTCTTTCTCCTCCTTCTCTTCTTCCTCCTCCTCCTTTCCTATTCCATCTGATACCTCTCCTCCTCCTCTTTCTTCTTCTTTTCCTCCTCCTCCTCTCCCCAGTAGAGGAATGGGGGACTACAGATGTGGAATAATCACGAGATCATCTTATTGGTTTTGCTTCACTCTTTTCTCTATCAAAGGAGAAGACTCATTTTGTTGTGGAATTTATTTGGGAAAGATTTCAGTATTTAAACCAAATATATTAATGCCTTGTATTCAAAGAAAAAAAAAAACCTGTACACCTGCTGTGTATTGATAGGAAAGAAAAACGGGGTTCATAGAGCTTTGAATGGTCAAGCAGATTCCCCTTATCCACATTTCAGCTTTAACTTATAATGAGATGTTCCCAAAGAACTATGAGTCAGGCATTCATTCTGATGAAAACAACAACAACCTGCTAAATTGCTGAGAAGGATGACAGTTTTAAATCTCACTTCTGAGATCTGATAAAAAAGCACTTTGCATCTGAGATGCCATTATTGGAAAAAAGGACATTTAGAACCCTGTTGTAACTGAATTTTAAATGGAACTCCCCAGAAACATATCATTAGGCATAATTGATAATATGGAGACTGACTTACTTCCTTGCAGGACTAATAAGCAAAAATGAAGTAGGATTGGGAATAGGAATTGGGTAGCTACCTTGTTTGGATAGGGATACATCATTGGGGTTTCTGATAAACTGCTGTCAAACTGAACTTTAGATATACAGAGAGATTTAGGAGGCTTTGGAAAACAATTTTCTTTTAAAGGAAAGATAATGTCCCTGCCAAAGTTGCTTAAAGCTTTTTATCTCTGAAAAAATTTTAAAATCTTTTTTGTTTCCTTTTTTAAACTGAAAGAAAATATGACTTTTTCTGCCTCCCTTTCTTGACTTCCTACTTCCCCAAACACATTCTCTTCCTCAAAAATGGAAATTGGTTTTTACTGAGTCTCCCAATGGCAAAAATGTTTAAAGTGGGAGAGGGATTTTTTTTTTTAACTGTACCTATTGCCTGTTACAGACATAAGGAACATTGCCCTTCTGTCCTCAAGCTATTTGCAGCTTATTATCATGTTCAACATACCCAGTGCCTGGCAGGATGGAGATTAGGGGTTCTTAATATTCATTTCATAGCGAAACATCTCATTCAATTTCGGAATGGGTACCGTAATGTGGGGATGTGATATATAGACCTAAAACCTCTGAACTCTGTGGTGATTCACCTGAAATCACTTTTTGATCTGCATTTGATATGTCATAATGATTTCACTGTTGCTCTTTCTTCCTGAGAAAAGAACCTTCATATTTTATCATTGTGAGTGTAAAACTTTAGTTCTAGCATTGGCTATTCTGACAACCAATGGAGTAATGAAAAGCTTAAGTCAGCTGAGTGCCTACCCTGGGTGTGTTTTAAACAGTTAGAGGAGAGACTGATCACTTTTCATTTATATGTTGGGGACATACAGATGTGGGTCAAGTCAAGTTACATTAATTCAACAGATACTTGTTAATCGCTTATTATGTGCCTGATATCATGGTGAATTCTTGGGTTATAAAGGAAGTGAAATAGACAATTTTTGTTTTGAAAAATTTATATTTAAATTGGGGAGATGATATGGAAAAAAATTGGGAGATAAAATATGCTTAGAGAAGGTAGAAAGCACTCTAAAAAGTGAACGCATTATCTTCCAGGGAGGATTTAGAGAAGATCTTCCAGACTAGATAGAATTTATGCTCTTAAAAATGGTCAAGTAATTGGGATTGCCCAGGGTCACATAACGAGTATTTTAGATTGCATTTGAACTCAGATCCTCCAGACTCCAGAGCTCATACTCCATCCTATGTGTAAACCAGATGCCCCTCAATCTGGAAGAAAGACAGCTGAACTAAGAAGCAGAAGCGAAGGACAGAACATTCTAATAATAAGAGGCTAGCTAGCATAAATGTAAAAATAAAGGAAATGGAGTGTTGTGTTTGAAGAACTTCAAAAAGGCAGATATTGTTGAATGTACAATGCCTGAAGGAGGGCAAACTGTAAGAAGACTGGAAAGGCAGAAAGGACAAGATTACAAAGAACTTTAAATGACAAACAGAGGAGTTTTTGTTTGATTCTGAAGGTATATAGGAAACTACAGGTGCCCACTGTGTGTGCTTGGGCGTTGAATGCGTGATATGGTAAGACCTCTGCTTTAGGATCTGAATGGAGGAAAGATTTGAATAGCGAGGGGTTGGGACAGGAGTGATGGTTTTGATCTTTCTGTTTGTAGATCTATGATCCCATGATCATATAAAGAACAGTCTTTGATACTGAATAAATTCTGTTACTTAATTTCTCCCTCAATTTTTACACCTTGATTGCTTTCCTATTTTGTTTTCTAAACTGGAAATTATTTCTGTTTTCTTAATAGACTGGAAGGAAAGAAAAAGGAGATCCTCTAAACATTGCTATTGATAAGATGACCAAGAAAACAAGAGATCTAAGGAGACAGGTACTGTTTTTCCCTTCAAGTGCATGGCAATTCCTGGTGATGCTGGGAATGTCCTTCTCTGGGGCAGCCAATACTAGTGGCACAGTATTTGGCTATTCCAAGTACTGGCTGCACAGAAGTAGAATGACATCCCTAAGTGCTTATTGATACCCAGGCTTCTAGTTGGGAGGGAAAGAAACATTGTGATGATCCTTGCTTTTTCGGGACCCCTGGGAGTTGGTCACCAAAGAGAAGGGATTATCCTTGGGTCTGACTGTTGATGATAATTCTTTTTTATTCATTGATCTATCCATTTATTTTTATTCACTTATCTATTTATCTATCCATTCACTCATGTATTTATCTATTATTTTATTTTTTATTCTTTGAAATCAACAAAATTATTGCTAACAATTCCCTGCTTCCCCTTTCCAACATTACTTAGTCTGCATCCAGGTGCCTTCATGCTTTCTCCAAATTCTCCCATATTCCAATAGATAAATCAAAGATGACACAGATATCCACCCATTTTGTTGCAGGAAGAGGGGATGCAAGGGGAAGACATGCTTTTATTGATTTAGGGAACCCTTGTTGAAGAAATTCTATTCAACAATGCTGATCGACAAATACTTAGCAACCTATAATCTCCCTGAAGGCACTAAGGATTTAAGTGTCACGATTAGGGTCAGACAGCCAGTATGTGACAGAAGGACTTGCTCTAAAGGTTCCAAATCTGAGGCTAGCTTTCACTCCATGATATTATGCTTGTATGGTGAAAATTAACTCTTAGATGCAATCTTGCTAAAATGTACCTGATGAACTAATTTTTACTAAAATAGCATTCACTGCAAAGGATTTAATGTTAGCTGTCCTAGGATATTTGCATTTTTAACAAGTTTACAACATTTTAATTCAAATGAATGTATTACCAGTATAAACGAAACTAACTTCTAAGTGGAGTCACATGTACTGGCTTAGAATTGAGCTTTGTTACTTATAAGCTGTGTCTTTGGAGAAGTCATTTTATTTTTCTTGACTTCTATTTGCTAATTTGTTAAAAAAAAATCACAATAATTAACAGGTATTTTAAAATTTAGGATTTTCTAAACACTTAAATTTTATTGTCTGATTTGATTCTTACAATAACCTTAAGAAATAGGTTTTATTATTATCATCCTCCTTTTTAAACATGAGGAAACCCACTCTGAGGGAGGTTAAATTACTTGTCAGGGTCATATGGTTAGTAAGAATCTGAGGCAGGATTTGAAATCCTGCATTCTAGACTCCAGTTTTCTATTCATTACAGTATGAGCAGCTAGGAGATAGAGCAGTAGCTCTGGAGTCAGGAAGACCTGAGTTCAGATATGTCCTTAAATACTGGCTAGCTATGTGAACCTGTGAAAGTCGCTTAATCTTGCTTGACTCAGTTTTTTCATCTGTAAAATGAACTGGAGAAGAAAATGGCAAACTACTCCAGTATCTTTGTCAAGAAAATATTAAATAGATCACAGAGAGTCAACTACTAATGAAACATGACTGAACAACAACAACAATGTACAACTTTAAAATGTCTGTCAGAGTTTATAGAATTAATTCGTATTTACAAAGCTACTCAAATTTCCTTGTAATACCCCTGTGTGTGTTATTAGTCACTTATTTCAGGGGGTAAAATCTTAGCTCAAAAATATTATGAATTTCTGATGTCATATAGTAAGTATCATAGTTAAGATTAAATTTAGGTTAACTGATTTCAAATCCAATATTCCATACAAGATATCATTGCTGACTTTAAAAGAAAGGATTTGATTAAATGATGTCTTGTATTCTACCTCTTCTATAAATCTCAAAATTTAATAGTATTGAGGTTGGGATAATTATAATTGGACATAAACATATAATTTCATGGTTGGAAACATCTATAATGATCATTAAGTAACCCTATACTTCCAAAGGAATCTCTTCTATATCATTCCTAGTAAGTATTTGCTTAGCCTCTACTTGAAGATCACCAGTGAGGGGAAACCCAAGACCTATTTTACTTTTAAGTAACTCAGTTCCTTGATGATTTTCCTGACATTAAATAAGAATCAGCCATTTTCATCTCTATTTTTGTCTCTATCCACTCCGTATCCCTGCCCCATAACTCTTACAGGCTAGAGGATTTAATCTAAAATCCATGGATTCTAAGAAGTCTGTGCATACATTTGTGAACTTGTATGGGATAAAATCAGCTTTATTTTGTTAATTTCTAACTAAAATGTAGAATTTTCTTCAGTTTTTTAAAAGCATTATTCTGAGAAGGGATTGATTAATGGCTTCACCAGAATGCAAAGAAATACATAACATACAAAAATTAAGAAGAGAGAATCAAATGTAACATCTGCTGATTCAACAAAATATCCAGGGTTCTAATAAACACACACTGCATGCAGTAACACTGAGTAACACATAAGTGCTAAAAGACAATTAGACCGCTCAAAGTAACTTTGCATGAAATTAGGAAGGGATGAGCTTAAATCCATCCTGAGATAGCTCCTAACTGTGTGATCCTGGACAAATCATTTTACCTCCATCTGCTTCTGTTTCCTCAATTATAAAGTGGGAAATATAATAGCATCTAGATCCCAGAGCTGTTGATAGGATCACATAAACATGTGCAAAGCTCCCATAACACATAGTAGTTACTTGATTAGTGCTTATTTCTTTTCTTTCTATCCCGAAATAGAGTCTTCTCTTGATGGGATCTTAAATCACTATGCAAAGTTTTATGAGGCCCCGTGTTGTACAGTTGTTTTGGGGAGGGGGTGGTGCAAAGATCAAATTAATCTATCCCTAAAATCAAGAGACATATATATATATATATATATATATATATATTATATATATATATATATATATATATATATTTAATTTAAAGAAACCAAGAATGGGATAATGAATGCAATCAGAAGTATCTGAGAAAGCCATTCTCATCATAGACTCAGTCCTTCCTGGAAATATGGCCCTGAATCCAGGAAAAGCATTATTAGCGTCCACAAACCAACTACTATTTGAGGAAGGGGATTCAGCTATATAAACCTATTATCAATTGCTTTCCTATGAGTTATTATTTTAATCCAAAAAAAAAAAAAACAACAGACCATCGAAATTCATAACAACTAGTTAACCTGTTTAACTCTTCCGACTTCTTGTAAAATGTCTCCCTCCTTAAATATCCCACATACTATATTGTCCCTACAACACTGCCATAAGAAAGGTCCCAAATAGTTCAACTCTAGTGGTTATGTTGCTTTCCAACACTATAGTGCTAAAACAATTGCAGTCTCTGTCCATGGTTCTGACAGTTTCTTTGATAAACTCTAACATACTGGGCAGATTGATTTATTTTCTAAAGAGAGAACAGGTTCTCTCTGAATGGCGCCCCAAATCATAACATTTGTAACCTATTCTGCACCTTTTTTATAGACAGCCCCAGACATTGCTTGTGGGTGGTCAAAATGACCTTTTTGAGGCCCTGCAAGATTTTTCCATCACCATAGAAATAGTACATTGTGATCGATAGATTGAATTTATTGAGAAAGGGAAGCAGGCTAAGTTATTTTATAAACATTTTCATAACCAAGTGTTTTACTGAAATAGAAAAAGAAATACATAGAATTTTGTACTCCTACTGAGTTCTGGTTAATTGAGGTGCTATTTTGCCATATTAAGGGGAAAATTACAACGATTAAAGACTGTCATTTGGGACTGATGGGCACATTTCCTGGGTAGTAAATTAAATCCAATGTGGTGAGCAATGGCAGGCCAAAATACTCTGAGGAGTATTTTATTTGGGATTTCAAAATTGATTTGCAGGAAAATAATGAACTGCCAAATGTAACTATTATTTCTAATCTTAGAATTGCATGCACAGTATGCCCTGTGTCTGAGCTATTGTCACTGCTGTGAATCTGGAATTATACCATCCTGGAAACAAAAGATTCTGGCTTTATGCTTGTCTGAGTACTGAGAGGTCCACATGGTCTAGGGATCACTTTGTGTAGACTTAGGACCTACCAGCTGTTCTTCCATTTTCATGACCAATGGCCTACCTGATGCTATTTTAGGCACTACCTCCTTTTTGTTGTTTCCATCAAAACTGGCTAACCACAGTCAATTATTTTTAATGTGTTAGTCTCATTAATTAGTAAAATTAAAATATAGGACTTTGAAATATTCTTATGGATGTCTAATATTGAAAAATTCTAATAGCAAGTCTTTTTAGTAATATTGTGCCTGTACCCACAAAAGACAGAGAAGAGCCCTGGACACAGACTCAAAAGACCTTTGTTCAAATTCTGACTCACTTATGACTTCTGTGATCTTGACCTAGTTATTTTTTTTTAATTCAATTTGCTCCTGTGTATAATGATGACATTAGGTTAATGACTTCTGTGGACCCTTTCCACTTCTAGATCTATGATCTATATCTTTATCTATGACATATGATCAAAGAATAAAAACATTCTAGTAATGAAAACCAATTTAATCAAAACTTCAGTAAATGGCAGGGCCAACAACTAGACAATAATAGCCATTGTAACAAGGACTGAATTCTGTTATTGAAGTCATATAACAGCATGAAACCTTTAGACACTAAGAAGGCCCAATTTCTGATCTTTAACTGTACTAGGATTTTGAGAAGAGGTCCTGTTTTTAAAGCGTGGGAGCCAACAAGATTTCCACATGCCTATCTTTGTTCCACCTGCCCCCTGTGTCCAATTCATTTGTCCTAGAATATTAATGAATAGAAAATACTCATAAGATGTCTTGAAAATTCTGTGTACAGAATTTTCTCTGTAGGGAGAATAGATTTAGAAATCTGCAGGTGGTAGTTCCATAAGCTAACCCTGTCTATTCTGAGATCTGGGCAATGACAGGCTACATCAATCTGGAAAATGTTTGTCCTAGATTTTTGGGGTAGCCTTTCTGTTCTAGGAAGCAGGAGTGAGCAGGTTGTGCTTGCTGGGTCCTCTGAGTGTCTGTATCTGTACCAGGGATGAAGGCATAGTATTGCTTAGAACATGATACTGATGTCTAAATCTCCATTCCAGATAATTCATGCTGCCCTATTTCTTCTCAAATTCTCCTTTGAAAAAAAAAGAAAAGAAAAAAAAAGGTACTAATCTGTTTATTCATTGTCTGTCTCAAGACACTTTTTAGAAGCCTTCCAAGGCATTTAAATAAAATATATTCAAATCCATTTCCTTACACCTTTCTCTGATGGGGCCACTTATTTTTAGAATTCATTCTAACAAATGGCTTGTTTAAGAATTAATATCTTGAGTTTTATTTTCCCTTATAAGCACATAAAATGCTTTGTGAATGTCAGTTAAAAATAATATGAAAAACAAGCAACTCCTACTTCATATCGTGGATTAGGGGATAATGCTTGTGTTCTTCTTATAGAGATGGTCTGGTGGGGTTGATGACATTTGGGACACAGGGTCAGCCCACCAACTTATAATCAAAATTAAAGAGATCAAGTTAGTATGAGAGAGCAGGCAGAAAATAGAAAGGGAGATCAGAAACAAAGGAGTTCAGAGTCAAGAAGTAGTGGGTAGAGCTGTAATCAGGTCAGGGCCACTGGAGCATTGTCCAGGATATTGACCTTCAGAGAATGCATTTTTCCCTCTGTGGAAACCCACTTCTTTGTTTGAGTGGTCCAAAGACTAGTGTCTACATTTTCCATGTGCTAGAGCTCTATTGTCTAACACCCAATGTTCCATAACCATCCTGTCCTGTGTCAGGTAAGTCTGTCTTCCCATTCCCAAACCTATTCTTTGATCTATATGTGTCTCTGGTAAATAGGTAACCCCCCTGTCAGAGTACAGATACAACAATAGTTGGATAGTCTTCTTCTGCTGGACAGTTCAATAATTCTGTCCTCTAGGATCTTCTACTATCCTGAAGTCATTGGGTACACTGTCTTTTCCCCCTTGGGCCATGTATATGAATTCTTTGTTATACTTTTAGTAATATGTTAATCCTCATGATTTTTAGAATAGATTAGGAGAAAGACACAGAGACCATCTCAGGTCACCATTATAAAAAATGACCTGACCCAACTGACACTGGATCTTCTGTCCATTCTGTTAGTTTTACCGAGGGGCCATGGCCCAACAGCCTTGTGAGATAATGAGACACATTATTATCTGATTTATTTATTCAGCTATGGGGTGCTCTTGTGGATGGAGTGCTAGGTCTGAAGTCAGAAAGACAGTTTCCTTATCTGTAAAATAATGTGAGCATAAAGCAAGGTATTTGCAAATTGCTTTGGAAATCTTAAAGCACTATACAAATGGTAGCTATTACTAGACATTTTTTGGAAAATGTTATTTTTTATTTGTTGTTAAGCACATTGCTATGTATTAGTGATGCTTCCCCTCCCCTCAAATCCCACAACTAGATTCTTAAAAACTCAGTCCTGCTCACTGTACACTAAAGCTTCTTTATATCTTTGCATTCTAAGCTGAGTATTCCTCTTAAATTTCTGCATTTCTCCAGACTATGACATGGACCATGGATTTCTCCCCACCTTATTTTCCTCAACTATAAAATGAGAGAGTTGAGCCAAATCACACTATGCCAGAATCTCTAATTAGAAGGGATTACAGAAATCATCCACAATGTCCAATCACTACCTGAAAAAAGAATCTGCTTTCAAAAATGCCCAACAAATTATCATTTTGTTATTTCCTGAAGACCCTAAGGATAAGGGAACACATACTTAAATAGTTATACTCATTAGGGAGTTTTTTTTTCTCCTTGTGTTTTGAAGTTATTCATTGGGTAGTACCGAACTGGGAGGCAGGAAGATCTGAATTCAAATCCTACTTTAGATATTTGCTTCCTGAATGATTCTGATGAAATCACTAAATTTCTATCATTTTCAATCTTCTACTCTGCAAAACTGGTCCTAAATAGTTGTTATGAGGATCAATGAGATAACATATATAAGATGCTCTGGAAAGCTTCAAGTACTATTCAAATGTTAATTATTAAATAAACAAATGAACAATTCATCCTTGGTGATCAGTATTCTAGTGATGAGATTCTCATATTTTAACTTTCTGCTCTTTGGACACAAGATGCACAGACCATCATCAGGGATTTAGCCAATGTGTACCCATTTTGATAGAAACAGACAATTTTTCGGAAACCAATTTCAGATACTTGATTGCTTATAGATAAATGAAATTCATTTTTTCATTCCTTAAGTTATTTTCCACTATATATATATCATACGATATTCATGCATCAGAAATCCCCATCTTCATCCAACCTCATATCAAAAGAACTTGTCTCATGTTTCTTTTTTATTTGTCAGACTAAGTGACAAAAACAAACAAATGAACCATTAGAGATTTTGATAGAATCTATCTTAATGTGTTTGTAGTTTTAGAGATTTGCATCTTATCAGAGATGCCTTCTGTGTCTTAATTCAAGGAAATATCTCCAAAGGTGATGTTTTCAGACATCATAACTGGACAGAAGGGCTGATGTCTGGAATATGTAAAATCCTGGTTTACTTCTCTAATCCTACCTCTCGGGTGTTTATTTTACTTAGATAGGGAACCACCTTTCAGGCGAACAGGCTTCTAATTTCAACTCTGTCACTTTTTAGCTAAATGACCATAGGCAAAATGTTTCTTCAGCCTCATTATTGGATATTTTTTGAACCTATAAGATGAAAAAGTAGTACTAGATGGTCTTGAAAATGCCTAAAAGTTGACATATTGTATTGAGATTCTCTGATTTTGTCTTATATAGACAAGCTGTTTGGAAGGTTCAGAGTAGAGATGGAGAGAATTTTTTACTCATGTGGAGATTTTGGGCCTTTGTGCTCCCCTTTGCAAAAGTCAAGCCCTTTACTCTTCCTAATTAATTAAAATTCTCTTAAAAATGCAATGTGACATGGTAGATAGAAAGTTGTTCTTGAAGTGAGGAAGGCTTGGTTCAAGTTTTACTTATGATACATTCAGGCTTTATGGATCTGGATAATTCCTTTAATCTTCCAAATGCTCTATTCTTCCTAATACTTTCTAAAAGAAAAGGTTATGATTTGAAGGAGTTTCATTTTGTAGGAATTCCCTGTATCAAGAAAATCAGAGTTCTAGTCCTAATCCTAGACTATGACTATTATTAGTTAATTTCCCTTTAGTTATTCACTGAATATGACATTCTTTCTCTCATCTCTGCACCTTTGCACAAGTGGTCCCTTATGTCTGGAATACTTCCCTTTCTCACTTCCAGCCAGTAGCAATTTTAGATTTCCTCAACACCCAGCAGGTTCCACATCATACAGGAGACCTTTCATACTCCATATTCAATATTAGCATATTATTTTATTATATAATAACAGTAGCATATTATTATGTTAGCATATTAGCATGCTCTTCCTTTGTGAAAAAGCTTTTCCTTTTTGAAAAAGTGAAATAACTGTGTATCAGAGACAGATTATACACTGACCCAGGAGTCAGGAGGACTTGAATTCAAATACAGTCTCGTTTATTAGTTATATGAATCTGGAAAAGTCACTTAAATCTGATTGCTGTAAAGAGGAAAGAAAGAAAGAAAGAAAGAAAGAAAGAAAGAAAGAAAGAAAAAGAAAGAAAGAAGAAAGAAAGAAAAAGAAAGAAAGAAAGAAAGAAAGGAAGGAAGGAAGGAAGGGAGAGAGGAAGAAAGAAAAAGAAAGGAAAAAGAGAAAGAAAAAGAAGGAAGAAATAATTACATTCACTTTATGTTTTATACATATATCTGTGTATTTATATGTATGCACATATTACAACTCTGTAGAATGTACAATTTGGGGAGCAAGGCAATTGTTAATTGAATTTATTATACCTTTAGCATGTAGTACATGCTAAAGTTTGATACATAGTATGGGATTTGATAAATGTTTGTTGGATTGACATGAGGAGTCAGGACCCTGAAGAAGTTGTATTGAAAATAGACAATCTATCTGATTGCTAGGATGCTTTAAAGAATTCATGAGCTTTTGCTGAGTCTTGGTCTTGCCAAGTTAAATATTCTCAAGAGCCATTTATCTGTTTGCCTGAATTTGTTTTTGTTGTGGAGTTCAGTCCGTTGGTCAATATCCATTTATTATGTGTCAGGCACTGTGCTAAGTACTGGGGATACAGATAGAGGGAAAAGGCAGTTCTTGACATCAAGGAGATCATAATTTAATGAAATTCAAGTGAGATATGTGTAAAGCTTAAAAATGTTATATAACTATTGATAAGGCTACTTTCTTCTTCCTCCTTTTTTCTTATCATCATCATCAGAAACATCATCATCATCATCAGAATTGGTTAAAACTAGACAATCTACCTACTTATTAGAATGTTATGCTGGCAGATTTGATTTTTACAAGTTCTACGGGCTTAAGAACCCTTTCTATTTGCCTCCCTGTATCTGGCCAACCACTTATATACACGAAAGAAACAGTTATGCAAAAAATTAAAAAGTTTTACTGTTAGATAACCTCAAAATATGGTGAGATGGGATGAGTTTCTAAATTTTACAATAGGGCATTTTGGACTCTAGCATAAAAAGCTTATTTCAATTGTGTCCCTTTTTTTCTCTTAAAATGTATTTCTTCTCGATGTTTATCACCATGACATGGGCTTTTTATGGTGCTCTAAAGTGCTCTGGAGAAAATGGAGAGTGTTTTAATACCACTGATTTACTCTTGCAGGTCCGCGGTAATTTCCTTACTGCCTAATTATAAACCTTGGTTTAATTTACTCTACACATAATGTTTACTGATGCACATATGGTACCACATTTCAGAAAACTGTACCCAGAACAGGTATTCTTGTCAGGCCCAAGCATGGAAAATTTCCTGTAAATATGGAATTTTGCCCTCAGACTAAATAGCCACTATATACCATGTTGCTAAAATTGAGTCTGAAAAAGGGAATGTAATTACTTTTAACCACAATTCAATATAAGACCATATTTTCTTATATATTGTCTTGAAGAGTTAATATTGAGTAGAGAGTTATGTGCAAGGAGGGAAACGAAGCACTTGACCTTTCATCTGCCATCCTGAAGAAAAGGAAGACGAAGGATGACAGAAAGATATTCTAGACTGATTTGTCAAAAGATCTCTTTGAAGAAAGATATTGATTCAGGAAACATGAAATCATAGAATCTTTCAGGTGAAGGAGGTATTAGGAGCCATTTATAAAAACGTGTTTCCCTCTTTCCCCTTCCTTCTCATGTCTCTTAAAACATATAAAGGCAGCAACAAATGAAAACCATACTCTCCTGTCAGTTTCCCTGGGTGACATTGCCCAAATTGGTACTTGATAAGTGTTTATAAGGGAGGTTGGTGCATTAGAAAGAATGCTAAATAAAAGGCCCAAGGACTGAGTTATAATCCTGACCATCACTTGTTATTCATATGTTCTTTGGAGCCTAGTAGACTGGATAACAACGCATATGCATATTCTATATTAGGACTTGGGAAGTGCATGAAGACATATAGAGAACTAGGAAATTAGGTGAATACACAATCATTTTCTGATGCCATAAGGGCGACAGGGAAGGCTTAGTGGGTGGAGGTGGCAATTAAACCATGTTTGGAAGGAAGGCTTAAGTATTAATGGGGAGAGATGATAGAGGGAGAGAAATCTAATCACAGAAAAAGCCATATAAAAACTTGCTGAAGTAGGTAAGTATAAGCAGGTGGTGAGTCATTTAGTTTCTCCAAAAGCAAAGAGTAGAATAGGAAAAGAAGCCTGGAAGAATTGGGTTAGAGGACCATAGCTCTGGAATAGAAAAGATAAGAAATTATCTATTCCAATACCATCACTTTTACAGATAATCATACTAAAGCACAGGAAGTGGAGTTCTTTGCTTAAGCTTTCAGTGATTATATTTGGCAGAGCTGGGGTAGGCAATGAAACCAAGCCCTGTAGTTCTCAGTTGAACACTGTTTTGATGGTACTTGTTCCCTTTAAATATTTGTGAAAGGCTGTGGGGGCCTGACTTATTCTATTTTATCCATGAAAAGGAAAGGGAGGCAGAGAGAAAAAGAGACAGGAAGAGAGAGAGAGAGAGAGAGAGAGAGAGAGAGAGAGAGAGAGAGAGAGAGAGAGACAGAGAGAGAGACAGAGAGAGAGAGACAGAGACAAAGAGAGAAACAGAGAGACAGAGAGAGAGAGAGAGAGACAGAGACAAAGAGAGAGACAGAGACAGACAGAAAGACAGAGACAAAGACAGAGACAGAGACAGAGACAGACAGAGACAGATAGTCAGAGACAGACAGAATAGAGAAACAGAGACAGAGACAGAGACATACAGACAGAATTAGAAACTACAGAGACAGCTTTAGTTTTGACATAAAGTGATATGTTTCTGTGTGTGTGTGTGTATGGATGTTATATCATTGAGAAAAGATTTGATGACAACTTACTCATATTATGAGTTAATGGTATTCTTATTGAATGGTTGCTTACATTTCAGGTCACTTATCCCCCTTTCTCTTCTTTGATTCTATGACCCGGGTTTGAATCTAACTCTGTTACTTGCCAGTTGTTGCCCTGGGCAAATTGTCACTTTTCTGGAACAGAGCTTCCCTTACATCTGTATGATCTCCTTTCCAGTTTTGAAGCCTATGATCACAGCATCTCTATATTCCCAAATGTTGCAAAAGGATCACACAATTAAGCCTGAGATTATGAATGTGGGTGACTGGCTGCATGCTATGGTTTGTCAGAAAAAGACAAATGTTTCAGGGGATATGTATTCTCATATTTTCAAGCAGTTTAATTGATCTTTTGTTCTTATATCACTTAAATGATCTAATATATGCCTTTCCTTTCCTCCTCCTAAAGGAAAATCCTCTTTATAAAATAATAAAAAAGAGAAAAAGGAAAAACAATTGAGCAGAATACCCAAGATATCATCAAAAAAGTCTAACATTACATGCAGTGTTTCACACCTTTAGAGCCCCGTTTATGAAAAAAATGAGAAAGCTTGTGTTGAATCTCAGGTGCTACTGGAATATGTACATGAGGGTGGAAATTTCAAATGAAAGCATGGAACCTGTGGCAGCTACTCAAAGGCTTTATATCCTATTGGGGAAAAATATATTTATTGTTTAGTCATCCACATGTCCAACTCTTGATGAACATCAGACCTTTCTATTTTCCTCGATTTCCCAAAGTCTATTGAAGCTCATCTTCATTGCTTTCATGATACAATCTGCTTTTTATTTTCATCTTCTGCTATCCCTTTTTTCTTTTACCTTCAGTCTTTCTCAGTATCAGTTTTTTTCCCTCTTTTTATATTATTTGGCCATTCTGTGGCCAGAGAATTAAGTTTCAGCTTTAGTATTTGATATTTCAAAGAATATATATATATTTTTTACTAACTATAACATATATCCATTCTCTCTCTCTCTCTCTCTCTCTCTCTCTCCTCTCTCTCTCTCTCTGTCTCTCTCTCATATACACATACACATTTCATGTAGTTGGATTCATTAGTTAGGATTAGAAAATAATTCTTTGTTCTTCTTGTTTTTCTCTTCCCTTCTTTCCCTTTTCCTTTATTTTCCCCCTTCTCTTCTCACTTCACCAATTAATGAAAGAAGTGATATTGGGATTTTCCTTGGGGAAATTTTTCATCAGATTATGTGTAATAGTGAATCTAATAGTAAGAGACAGATAAATGGGGCTAAACCATTTAATTCATGGCAATGACCAAGCTTGTGGAAGAATTCATTAAGACATTTTTATGAGCAGGTAGATTATCCATTTTCAATTATTAATAGTTACAAGGACACTCTCAAGGTCTCTCTGAAGAACTCTGGGATCAAATGTGAGATATGGGAAGCACTGACAGGATTGTCCCACGTGATGAACCTGTACCAAAGAAGTCACTGTGTTCTATAAGCAAGGAAAAATCACAGTAGCTCAAAAAAATCACGAGATAAGCCAATTTAGTCCTCTCCATCCTACATGTTCCTACAGACATCTTATGCTTGATCTGCAGTAGAGCCTTCCAAGCTTGTATTGCTCTGATCAGCTAAGCAATGTAATTTTGCTCCTTTTCCAAAATGAAGGATAACAACTAGGCAGCTAGTGGTGCAGTGGATGCAGAATCAAGTAGGTTTGCTTTCAGGCATGGCCTCAGACATTTACTATTGGTTTAACTTCAGTTTCTTAAAGTGCAAAATGAAGATAATAAGAACAACCATCTCACAGGGTTGATGGGAAGATCAGGTGAGATATTTGTTCAGAATTTAGCATCATGTTTTGCATATTGTAGAAACTATATAAATTCTAGCTATTATTATCATTAATGTGCATGGTATATTAAAGTTTACAAAGTACTTTATAATTGTATTTTTCAATTTAATTTAATAGCAACCATGTGATATAAGTGCTGTTATTATTCCCATTTTGCAGATGAGATGAGGCTGGAAAAACTTAAGTTCTTTCTCAGAACTGGGGAATTGGCTGAAATGGCCAGTCAGTTCAGTAAAGCAGGCGGACCAGATGTACATTGAGGTCTCAGATTAAACAGGAGTAATTTGTTCTGCGGATTTCAGTGAGAATTATAATTTCCATCTGACTCTGCATTAGCAGACTTTCTGAAATCATTTTTGCAATAAATCAGTCGACTCTTTTATTTCTTATATATTGTTCATTAGTTTCTCCTGAGAATACCGCTTTTGTCTTTATTTCTTCTCGCACACAGTGGGTACATTGATTTGATTAACAGGATTTTCCTCAAGCGTTTCAGGCCCTAATAGTCCTCTACCATGGAAGAAGAGCTTTCTCTTAGACTTAAAGAATACACATCCTTGTGTAGTCTGAACTGAACAAGGTCCAAGTTCATCTCCTGAAAACAATCTTCTCATATCTGCTGTTTCCAGCTTGTATGACCTTGAGCAAACCATTTCTCCTCTTTAGACCTGGTTTATCTCCATTTCCATCTACTTCTCCATCTCTATTTCTGTTTCTATTTTTATTTTCATTTCTATCTCTTATCTCTATTTCTATCTTTATTTTTGCCTCTTTCTCTAAATATAGTTAAATATCTAACATATATGTTACATACATAAATACATATGCATATGTATACAGCCTGAGTTTGTACAAGATAAGCCAATCATGCAATCAATAAACCTGTGTTAAATACATACTATGTGTGAGGAACTGTTCTAGGTACCAGATATGCAAAAAAAAAAAAAAAATGACCACCAGGAGCTTACATTCTGTTGGGACTGTGAGTCCTGATTCAACCATCCTGTCACCTACTAATGTCCCCACCCCTTTAAGCCCCCTGACTTACTTGCCATTACAAACAGCATGGCACAAGATGTCAACATATCCAGTTTGTATCCTAACTCTATAATTTTCTACCCTGCACCCTAATTCTGAGAATTGGATTAATCATAATATTCTGAGCCCAATGGACAAACAAAAATGACTTCAGATGTGCTCAAAAGCTATGGAAAAAGGAATATTTTTAATCAGTGTTAGATACTCCAATGCCTCACTCCTCTCCATTCCTCCCAGTCTCATGCTATATTCTCCCTGAATGATGTGACTCTACTAGAGTGGGAGAGCCACCTTCACTGGTGAATTTAATGAAGTTTACTTGATTTAAAATGTCCTATCCAATTTCCTGGTTATTTTTGTTTCTTGCAGAACAGATGACATATATAATTAAAAAAAAATCAAAATATAAGGCACTTTGAAGGGAGAAGTTCTAGCATCTGGGAGAGGGGGTGGGACCTATAAGGTAGCAGCAGAGCAAAGTTTTGAAGGAAAATGGAGATTCCAAGAGACAAAGATGAATAAAGACTGCCTTTCACGTGTGACAGCTTGTGCGATGTCCTGGAGGCTAGAAATTGTGTGGTGTATATATAAGGAACCTCAGAATACATGAACAGGAGTCATAGAGACAGCAGTAGATAGATGAATTTTCTCATTCTCTCTCATGGAAAATTCTGCTTCTCCTAAGCTGAAGCTCCATTGTAGAGAGGATCTGAAAGAGCAAGGATGAAATAGTGTCTTCAGGTGAATAAGGGTTTGCTAAGGGTCGCTAGCTCATTCACACTTGAATGAGGCAACAAATGGGTATTTTCAGGTACAGTGACAACCTAAAGTAATGAATAATGATCTGACCTTGGGGACAGAAAAACTGGGGTTCATAAACTGCTCCTGACCAAATCTGGCTACATGTGTGATCATGAGCAAGTTGTTTTACAGATGACTTGCCAGTCTACATCCATTGAGGCAATAGCCAAACACAGTTCCTTACACCAGTTAAAGCATATGAGTATTTTGTAAGTAAGCAAGAGAGAGAGAGGAGAGAGAGAGAAAGAGGAGAGGGGGGAGGGAGAAGGGGAAAGAAGGAGGAAGGGAGCAGACAGACAGAGATAGAGACAGAGAGACAGAGACAGAGACAGAGAGAAACAGACAGAGACACAAAGAGATAGAGATAGAGACAGAGAGAAACAGAAAGATACACAAAAAGACAGAAAGACAGAGAAAAGGCAGGAAGAAACAAAGAAAAAGTAAAAATAAATTACATTTGTTATTTCAAGAGAATTATCCCCAAAGTGGCCATTTATTTATTGATGTGTAGATCTCTGTGTGGGCACTGTAATCACACAAACACATCCCACCTTGTTCTTGAACTTGTGGGTGTGGAAATATCTTAATAGCTAATAACAATAGACAACATTTAGTAATGCTTTATTTTGGAGAAGAGAATGTCTCTTACATATAGATGTTATCTTATTTTATCCTCACAACTCTTTGAGATAGATGCTATTATTATCACCTATTTTATAGATGGGGATACAGAGGCAGAAAAAGGTCAAAATGACTTGCCCAGGGTTACACAGCAGAGTGTTTGAAGCAGTGTTTAAATTCAGGTTTTTCTGAATTTTAAGTCCATGTACTTGCCTCTTTCAATACTTTAGCATGGGAGTTCTTAACCAATTGTTTGCATGTATCATGGACCCCCTATGATTTTTTCATGAAGCCTCTCTTCAAAATAATGTTTAAATCAATAATAATAAATGAAATTGAATTTCAAAGTAAACCAATTTTAGTGAGATGTTGTTATAAGCATATTAGAAAGAAAATCATGGACCTCAAGTTAAGAAACTCTAGTCTGGATCTTCAATCACTCTACAGTTTATTAAATCCCTTCATAGGGACACAGCTCTTGACTTAGAAAGGATGTTAAGTATTATCTGGGCCCATGCTTTCATCTGTTTAATATGAAGAAACTGAAACCTAGAGGTTAAATGACATACTTGTCTAATGTCTCAGGTAATAACTGGCAGAGCTGTGATATGAGCTCAGTTCCCCTGACAACAGGTCAAGCAATCTATATTTAAACAATTTCCATTGCACCTCATTGCCTCACAAAATACCCTTTTAGAAGGGGTTACATATATTATTATCCCATTTTATTAATGAAGGAAATTGAGGCTCCCAAAGGAAAAGTCACTTTGACACAGCTGAACTAGCCTCAAATTAATAAAATTCTCTTTCCTCCCCCCGCCTCGGCCACTTCTCTTTCCATTTGGCTCTTTGATCTCCTTGAGCTTCCTTTGGTTTTCTTTGTTACTTTGCAGTTTCCTTTTTTTATCCAAAACAGAGCAGAAAAAGCTTCCTTTTGGAGGTTGGCTAAAGGCCTTTGCAGAGGCTGCCTTTCTTTTATGGCCTCTCCAAGGTGGCAGTTCTGAGAAGAAAAAGATGAAAGGTATTTTAGAGAAGACACTGAGGAAGCAAATACTGAACAACTTCTGAGTTGAGAACCAGGCAATAAGCAGGCCATGCTAATGACCCAAGCCTGATTCCCTCCAGTTCTCCCTCAGTCTCTTGTTAGTTTGGAAACCATTCTTTTGGATCAATCTGGCCTGGAGGCTAAGCCATCCCATCCCTACCCACCAACCATCAAAGTATCTCCTAGAAAAGTTAAAAAAAAAAAAGGTGATTGATCCATTTTACTTACACATCACCCATCAATCTACCTGAACATCTTTTGCCAAATGGACTGGACCTTTGGCAGAAAGATGGTCACCAACTTCAGTTTAGTTGTTAATAGATAGAGGGGAAATGTGTTTATTCCAAGTCTTAATTCTCTCCTCCCAAATTGTCCAAGCTTCAGGGGAGAATGTATAAATGTGATTTTCTCCTCCCTTTGCCTGCTGCTATTTACTGTGTGATAGAGACATCAGGCATTTCAGCAGCTTCCAGAAAGTCCTGATGGTCTCTCAAACACCCTCTGAGACCCTCCATTTTTGCTCAAGCGCATAGCTCCTTGCCTGACTGCAGCTTCATCAACATAAACTCAGAGACAAAGCTGAGAAAGAGGTAATATGGTGCAGGGATGAGCATGTTAGATCTACTGTGAGAGGACCTGTCTTCAAATTCTGACTTTGCTATTTGCCAGTTCTTTTTCCTTACCTGAAAAATCTGAACCATATGGCTTCGGAGGTATTTCCTGATTATAAATCTATATAAAAAAAAAGTGCAATGATAGTCCTATTGGATTGGACTGGAAGGAAAACAGCAGAGAGGATAGAACAGGAAAGGGGAATAATCAGTGCCTCTCTCGCATTATCATTTTAAGAGCTGGATGTAAAATGAATTAATCCATAAGAGCTAAAGATTATCAGTGAAAATATGGGCAATTTCATTGGTGCAAAGATGACATCCTGAATCCTTGACTGCCCCCCAAAATCCCAAAAGACCACCAGGTTTCATTCTGATTCAAGACTCCCTTGGGGGAAATTCAGCAGCTGTTCCAAATGCAAGAGTGTACATTAGTTATGGACTAAAAGGGAGGAAGGATATCATATCAAGTTGGAACTCTAAGGGGAGAAGTTAACTGAAAGTATGCAATTATACACCACTGGAGCTGGACCAAGAAACAGGGTCAAAGATTCTGTTTTTAAAAGTGGGATTGACTCTTCAACGATCAGGAATGGTCTGGAACCCTAGAGGTAACTTTATCGGAGAGCTGTATTTATTGAAAAGCATTTTCCATCAGCAGCAGTCTTCCATTCCTCACATTTGGACCATGTCTTTTTCTTTCTATTTCTTTGCAAAATAGCTTTATTCTAATAAAATAACAACAATATTAAAATTGCAAACATAGCCAAAGCATGGAGTAGGACAAGTCCTGCCTCTGATGCTTCAAGGTCTCTGCTTTCTTCTGTCAATCTCAGCAGGCTTCTTCCAGGTGATCCACTGGGCATATCAGTTCTGCTTGGCATTGATCCATTGGTTTTCAACTTGTGCCATATCTCTGATAACATCACATCTATTTTCCTGTGGGCATTCTGTTGCCTCTGCTGGATATCTCCCAGAGTTCCATAATTGTTGATCTTTTTTTTTCTCTTTTTAGAATTTTTTTGGTACATCATCTTTTTGGGACCATCTAGGTCATTTTACACCCCCTCTGCTAGGATGTAATCTCTGGAAAACCCCTCCCTCTTAATGGCAAAATGATAGTTCTTGATTCATGGCTGAGGTAATACTGAAGGAAAATTGAACAGAATCCTAGTGAACTACCCACAATTTGATATTTGTTCTTTTTACTCTCCATGTCTGAGGTTGATTCACTATTCAATATAACAGACAATTATCTTATGAGTTGTAATTCCTATTAATTCACAATTAATTCCAAAGAAATTTCAGGAATAGTATAGAGTTTGAATTATAGAGCCCACCTCACTCCCAGGAAGCTATTTGGCTTTGCAAATGTTGAATTTAAATCAGGATAAAGACTAAGCAATGGATATAAGTTCAGCAGGCCCATGTTCCTGTCATCACATTGTGTATCTTTCAGCAGCAAAACTAATCTAACAATAAAAAGAGGAAAACAATCCTTGTTGGTACTACATTTTTTACCAGAAAAAAAGACAATTTATTGTTTCCCTATATATATATTTCACCCACACAAAAATACAGCAACCTTGTGAGATAGACAATGTGAAAAACTTCACCAACCACTGTTTTCTAGATCGAAAGAAAGATGGGTGGAGAGAGGGAAGGAGGGAGGCAGGGAGAGTAAGAGAAAAGAGGAGGGGGGAGGGAAGGGGAATGAGAGGGGGAGAGAGGGAGGAAAGGGAGAGGGAAGGGGGAAAGGAAAGTGGAGGAGGGGGAGAGAGAGAGAAAGGGAGGAAGAGAGAAAGAGAGACAGACAGGAAGAGAGCGAGATGGAGAGACACACAGAGATAAACAGAGAGAGAGGCTGAGAGACACAGAGAGATAGATAGAAAGACAGACAGAGAGAGGGAGAGACAGAGACAGAGACAGAGATAGAAACACAGAGACAGAGACAGTGAGAGACAGAGAAGAATGAGAACAAAGGGAGTAGGGAAAGGCCAGAGGAGAGGAGGGAGGGAAGGAGGAAAGAAGGAAGGAGAGAGGAGGAGAGAGAGAGAGAGATAGAAACAGAGAAAGACAGACACATAGACACACAGGGAGAAATTAAATAAGTAATTTGCCTGGAATCACAACATCAGAATTGTTGATTCCAAGTAGGTGCCTAAGGTCATTTACCTTATATAATAGTACAGTCATGACATAAATTCAAGACTTTTGAGTAGGTTCATGCTTGTGATTAGAGTTTACAATGTAATTCTTTCCAGGGAAATTTGTATTTTCTCATGGAGCTTTTATGTAATCACAGAATTTCAGAATTTGAAGGGATCTCAGAGGCCATTTAGTCTAATCGATAACTGTTATCTTTCTACTGAAAATCTGTCCACTTTCCTGCTGTCTCCTCACAATGCTGTATATTTCTCTCTCTGTTTCTTTTTTTCTGTTGTTGTCTTTCTGTGTCTCTATCCATTTCTTTCTCACTTCCCTTTCACCATCTCCTTTCCTTCTTTCATATCTCTCCTTTAACCTTCTCTTTCTCTTACTCTGCCTTTTCCTCTTTTCCAATCCACTGGGCCATCTAAGACAGCCCATTTTTAGTGGTTATTTAGTAATGTTTTTATATTAAAATCTAAGTGAATGAAGTTTTGAGAGGGTGATGAGAGGGTTAATATCTGGGATATCAAACTCCCAATTCTGTTGCTCCTCAGCCACCTAATCTCAAGGTTTATTCTATTTGAAAGATGCATAATTTGTAGCTGGTGCTTCCATCTTTTGGTTTTATCAGGGCTAATGTCTTGGTAGATAGATGGTATAGCGTGTTGAATACTGGGCCCAGAGTCGGGAAGACCTGCCTTAGATGCTTATTATTTGTGTGACCCTGGGGAAGTCACTTTATCTTATTTGCCTCAGTTTCCTTGAATTCCTTATAATTCCTATAAAATGAATTATAGAAGAAAATGACTTCTCTAGATTTCTTCACCAACAAAACCACAGATGGGGTTATGGAGAGTCAGATATAATTGAAAAATGAAACAACAACAACAACTGTATCCATGCCTCTCTCATCCTTTTTTCCCCCCTTATTTCTCCCCACCTCCAAAATGTCCATTCTCCTGAAGGTTTTAATTTCCATCGTATTGATATAGTTGTCAGATATGAAAACATTTTTCCCTACAGTGTTTTCATAGTTCCTGATTCTACTTGCTGAGTTGAATGTTCAATTCTTTGTTAATGATGTAGACCCTTGATTTATTAACAATGGGTCAAATAACTTGTTTCCATCAATGTCAGCAAATCAATGGTAGATAGTTTACCACAAAATAAAAATAGCCAGGCAACTACGCTCAGAATGCTCTTTTTGGTAGAGATATTTTGGTGAATCCAGTGTTTTCTGAGAAAACAAACAAAAGATTGATTGAGTCACTTTTAGTCACAAGGAATAGGGTCTGGCTCCAACTAGGTAGGTAATCTTGAACAGATTAATTCCCATCTTAAGCTTTAGTTTCCTCTTTTGTCAAATAGGAATAAATAATATCTGAGTTTATTTGAATCTTTCAATGACTGTAAAATGTCAGTGTTATGGTGAATTATCATTCTATTATTATTTTTTATTATTTTTACTTTCAGTCAATCATTCATGAAGATTCCATTTTCATGTGAGCTACAGAATTATCTCCATGGGTAAACAGTTGGAGATAATGTCAGATACGCAGAGAAGTGAATTAGGTGGCCAATTGGATTAAGATTAAAGACTAAATTTATAACACGGAGTTTTACTTTTTTTATTTAATTATAGACTTAAGTCTATAGCAGTCTTAAAACTATTCCTTCTCAGAATAATGTTTTTAAATGAACATAATAAAATATGTAAGTTTACAAAGGAAATCTGTGATTTTGAAATACACTTATTATTTAACAAGTTCATGAACAGTCATTTAAGAACTACTGATTATAGAACCAAAGAGCTAGAGATGAGGGGTACCTTGGAGGTGATCCAATTCATTTTGTTCATTTTACAGATGAAGAAACTAACACTATATGGGCTGTGACTTGTTTAAGACTACATGGCCAATACATGTCAGGAACTTGGATTTGAAATCAGGCTATGAGATTTCAAGTTCAGCCCATGTTCCATTGCATACACTATCTCAAAACATTTATTGTGTCAACTGCACGTCAGACACTGTGACAGGCAAAAACAAAAGATGGCTCCTGTCCCAAAAGAGATGACTTTCTGTTACCCAGAAGCAATGCATATATAAATGGATAAGGCTATTTACAATGTGTACAAAAGAAAAAAAAGTAATATAAATATAAATAAGTATTTATTAAGTTAGAGCTATCTGAATGTCATGGAGCTAAGCTTTCAAGGAACAAAGAGAGACAAGTACAAAAATTGTGCCATCTTCAAGGAGTTCATGGTCATATAGGAGACAATATACAAACAATTATGTATGGATAAAATATAGACTGATGAGCAAGGGTTATGGAACCTGTGCTCCCACAAATTTGAGGGTGGTGTTAATCAAGCAAAAAAAAAAAAAGACAAATTAGGAAAAATCCATTATTCAAATAGTTAGTACTCCAAGTACTGTGCTAAGAACTGAAGATGAAAAGGAAGGGGAAAAAACAAATAAACAAACAACAACAGAATCCTATGATGGTTGGGTGCCAGTGGAGCAATACAAGGTGAGACTCGGGGACATTTAGAACAAAGGTTAGAAGTATTGTCCCCTTGGATGTTGCTACATCGATGTAAAATACAATTTACTCCATTCTAGCTATAGCGCTGACTTTGAATCTTTCTCCTCCTCCTGGCACAGTGCTCCACACAGAATGGGCACTTTGTTCCTACTTGTTGATTGAATGGATGAGTTTTCATTTGCTATCTTCTCCTCATCCTGCAACCCCACTCTCCTTCCCTTATCAAAAAAATGGAAGTAAATTAGTCTAGACCCCACTGACCTTACTCCATCTGGTAAACAGAAGAAAATCCAGCAACATCTTTCCTGCAGTTATTTACATTGACGAATAGCTTTAATTGAGTAAAATAGACTGCAAGTGCTGAGCTAATACCTTTAAATGTCTTGTCTTGTGCAATTAATATTCCCTTGTCATGCATCCACTTATGCTGTTGGAAGAAAGCTATGTATTCTTGACTCCTGTCAGACTTAACGAATGATTTTGTCAAGTCATTCCTTACAGCCTCGGTTGATTGATAGCTAAATTTGTGGCCTTATATAAGAAACAGTTAACCCATACCTCTTGGTGAAGAAGTAAAGACATTAAAATGAGGCTAATAGTCAGTTTACAAAGAAATCATCTTGCCTGTTTGCGGGAGGGATTGAAACAATATATATACTGCTCATTAGTAGGGGAAGAGACCAACAATTCCATGTGCTAAAAAAGAATGTGCATGAAACTTATAGGAAGGTTAGAGCTGGAAGGGACCTTCAGGACTTTCTAATCCAGCTCCCTCATTTGACAGATAAGTAAACTGAGACTTAATTGTTTAAACTCTCACACAGATAGCAAATGGCAAGATTCGAATAGGGAGTCACTGTTTGCTTGCCCTCCTTAGCTGAAGCAAAATTAGACTGACTTCCCAAGGGGAATTAGTTACAGATGCATTGGGAAATCACTATACATACCTGGAATGAGTAGAAACCTGGGAATGAATCCCACCTCGGAATCATACTAGCTGTTTGATTGATGTAAGGTATTTAAGTAGGATTCTGCAACTGTAAAATGGGGATAATAGTCTTCCTATAATAAGAGTTCACATTAATATAGAGCTTCACGTGTATTTTCTTATTTGAGCCTCACAATATAGCAGCCATAGACTCTATAGGTTGTTACCTAGTAAGTTTCAGAGAGATTGACATTACTGGCATTATATCATCCAGTTAGTGTCCAAGGTGTTATTTGAACCAGACTCTTCCAGATTCTAAGTCTAGTCTTTTTCAATTATATTACCCTTTCTGTCTAAATCATTCCTACAGGAGTGTTGGAGTCTTGAAATGAGATGAAATATGTGAAGTGCTTTGTAAACTTTAAAGCAAAGTAGTAATATAAGTAATATAAGATAATAATTTGTAAAAGTATAGAAATAATTCATCAAAGCTCTCTATTCACTATTGCACTATTGGTAAAGTTGTGAAATTACCAACTACTTTGGAGAGCAATTTGGAACTATGCCTAAAGGGCAGTCAAACTGGGCAAACTTTTTTAACTAAAGCTATTAATTTTTAAAACCTATACATGGATGATTTTTGACACTCACCCCTATAAAACCCTGTGTTCTAATTTTCCCTTCATTTCTCTCACCTCCTCCCTGAGTTGGTGAGTGATTTAATATATGTTTAACATATTCCACAAACATCATTCTGCACAAGAAAAATCAGATCAAAAAGAAAAAAAAATCAGACAGAAAACAAAATGCAAACAACAACAAAAAGAGTGAAGATATTATAGTGTGATCTCAGTTCCCACTGTCTTCTCTCTGAGTGCAGAGGGCACTCATCATTATAAGACCACTGGAAATGGTCTGAATCATCTCATTGTTGATGAGAGTCATGTCAATCAGAATCAATCATTGTATAATCTCCCTGTGGGCAAACTCTTTGACCCAGAAATACTACTACTAGATTTGTATCCCAAAGAGATAAAATAAAAATGGAAATTATCTATAGAAATATCAGAAATATTTATAGTAGCTCTTTTTGTGATAGCAAAGAATTTGTAATAGAAAGGAAGCCTATCAACTGGGAAATGGCTGAAGGTGATGTGGAATATGAATGTAAAGGAATATTATTCTGTTATAAGAAATGACAAGCAGGATATTTCAGAAAATGCTGGGAAGACATATAAACCAACACAAAGTGAAGTGAGCACAACCAGGAGAGTATTATATACAGTAATAGTGATACCATAAAATGATCAATTGTGAATGATTTAGCTATTTTCATGAACACAATGATTCAAAATAACTCCAAGGACTTAGGAAGAAAAAAATGTTATCCACTTCTAGAAAAAGAACTGATGGAATTAGAGATTGAAACATAATTTCTAATTTTTTATTTATGTATTGTCTTTGTTTTTTAATAATATAACTAATGTGGAAATACATGCATTCAGATGTATAATCTATATGGTTTCTCGAGGAAATGGAGGGGAGAGAGGGAGAGAATTTAAAACTCAAATAAAATTTTTACACAAAAATTGAGAAAGATTTAATGAAATAAATAAAAATGGTAAAAAATCTCACTGTTTTTCCAAATAGATAAAAAAAATAGACAAATATGGACTTAAAATTCAACACATAAATTTTAGTGGAACCAAAGCATTGTCATAAACAATCACCTAATCATAGCATCGCTCCATACAATTTTAAGAAGATATTCTAAAAAGCTTGCACTTATATAATGCTTTAAATTTTTCAGAATATTCTATCACTATCATCTCATTTAATTCTCACTATAATAACCCTGGGAAATAGATGCTGTCTGTTATGTCTACTCTTTTACAAATGAGGAAATTAAGGCAAATACAAGTTAGATGACTTAGCAAAGGTCAGGTAACTATTGAGTGTCAAACTGAGACCTTCCAGATGTTAAGTTAAGGGATTTATTCACTGTGCCACTTACCTGCTTCTAGATGCCTCCATAATAAATACTCATAATCTCTATACTGCTTGGAATGAAGAGCTTAAAAAATTACAGAGACTTAGTAGCAGAATTAATAGAACCAAGATGCTACTTGGTATCCTCTACATACTCTACAATTTTTATATTTCTTTTGTGTGTTATCTTCTCTCATTAGAATGTAAACTCTGAGGAAAGGGATTACTTTTCTTATTTTTAATTCTAGTACTTACCATCATGACTGCCTAACTAATAGTAGATACTTAATAAATGTTTCTTGAATTATATTGAAGAAGAGAATAAAACCATCTGAAAACAGAATGAGATTCTCCTCATCCTGTATGCTTCTGTAATTTTGCAAAAGAAATTATGGTGGAACCTATAGATATATATTTACATCTCATTCCTTCTCTTATAACAGGCAGTCATATTTTCTAATTGCATTTTTATTATTTTAATTTAATTTAATATTATAATTAGATTTATATATTTTAATAATTATTTTATCATGATAATTAAATAAGTTTAATATTTTGATTAACTAATACAATATTATTTAACATTTTATAATAATAATTATTAATAGAACATTATATCCTTAGTATTCACACATTTAACTTTTGTGATTTCAAGCATTCAGGTAATTTTATTAGTAACATAAATTTCACTTTCCTATTGGTAACCATGAACATCTGGAGAAAGAAACAACAAAGGAAAAAAAACCCAAACAAAACACCCTCCCCCACCAAAAAAAAGGTGTGATGTCTGCAAATTTCTGGAGCAGCTACTGTCCAAACAGACATTTCACTAGTCTTGTTCATTCTACTATCGTCTAGTAAAAAGCTCTTTGTGCATTATGAGTGTCAGAGATGATGTAGAGACCTTGCCAGTCTCTGTATCATCCAATGGTGGCAAAGAAAGTTCAAGTAACCTCTCCTTGGTTTTCAGAGAGTGGTCTAGATACAGGTTTACAGAAGTAATAATGCTTTCTGAAATCAATGTTTTTTTTTTTTTTTTTGTTTTTGAAATGTAAGCACAATGCACCACAGAATTCTAGGGAATTACTAGCAAGAAAAATGTTTTGCATGTTACCAATTTTATTTTTTGTCCTGTATTTTAATAAGTTATTTTATGTCTATTGTATTAGAAAAAATACATATCAGAATTAATGTTAGGATAAAGATCTGTCTGCAGGAAAAAAAAAATGTGTTTTCAATAATCTCTAGTTAAAGATTAAAGTTTTGGGTGTCCATAGGAACTTAATCCTTTATTTCCCAAAGATTCAATATATCAACGTTTATATATATATTTTTTACTTTTGCACCGTTTTCTAGGAATGTTACCACCATGAAAGTTGAGAAATAATTGTGTATGAAAAACAATTATATATGATGTATAGTAATTCAATTGAGGACTATTTCTTTTCAAATTCCATTGAACTAACATGAAAATGAAAATAATGATATAATAATAAGATAACAAAAATAATGAAAATGGATGATGATGATGATGATAGTAATAATTATATCAACAATACCTTCATACTTCCAATGCATTTTACATACATTATGTCATTCAGACTTCATTGTAATTAAATTTTTACTGAAGGTATTATCTTCTAAATTTTATAGTTAAGGATATTTAAACTCAGGGAAGTTAAATGACTTATCCAGAGTCACACAAGTACCAAGTATCAAAAATAAGATCTGAACCCAGATTTCTACGACTTTAAGTCCAATCCTGTATATCTTATATTATGCTCTGTTGTCAGCTAGTATTATTTACAGCCTGGGCCAATTTAGAAATGTAGACTTCATATATTCTATCCAGTTTCATTTGTGATTTTCTGTATGATAAGAATGCTGGAAACTCCCATTCCTTCCTCTGCTTGCTTGTTCTCCCCCATACCTTCCTGAGGCTTGTATTTCAAAACCAAATATGATAGATTGTAATGGTGTGTGACCTGCAGGTCTCACTTTGAAAGCCGCCTTCTATAACACGGTAGTTATGGTAGATGTGATATAAAAGATAAGGCATGAGTTGTAACCCCTATATTTTTTTGTGGTACAAATGGCTTTGAGAAATCATCTTTCATCCTTACTGTCAAAAAGCATCAACACTGCTGCTGGGCACATTGGCCTAGGGTATTCTACCTCTTTCCCCTAAGACTTTTATCTGTCCTGAACCTAGGCAGGTCATTTAAACAATTCAATACGAATCTGGCCCCTAAAGATAGGGGATTCACTTTTCTTTGTAAAACACCTAATTTCCTCCTCCCAATGCCCTGGGGGAATAATACTTAAAGCTAAAACTCCTATCTAAATCCTTTTCCTAGAGTAGAGAATAGAAAAGTGCTGAACATGCATGATGAATGAGACATGAGATAGGGATTTCCTCTGAACGAAAGAAATACTGAGCTCAAAATACTAACAAACATTGACAGTAATTATTGAAATAGAATTCAGTGAGTTAACTTATACTTATCCTATTCTAGAAGGTTGATTTAAGACTCAACAGAACACAAAGCAGTTTGTGGGATGGTTAAGTAGGGACCAAGGCAGTTTTGAGCTGATGAATGAGGGACACAAAGGAGTTCTGAGATGATTAATGAGAGGCACAAATTTGGGGGATGGCTAACTAGGGCTTGCTACATGGAACCTTGACTCTATACTGTCCCTTCAAAGTCCATGTTACCTGCCTAGGTAAGACTAAGTTCTTTGCCATACTGGTGGTCATTTCTGATGAAAATGTTCCCCTCTTACTAATCATCATCTGTCATTGTTCAGTCACCCCTGACTCTCTGTGACCTTTTATGGAACACATTGTCCAAGGGGTTTTCATAGTAAAAATATTAGAGCAATTTGTCATTTTCTTCTCCAGTGGATTAAGTCAGTTAAAGGACTTGCCTCATGTCACAGGACGTCAAATTTGAACTCAGTTCTTTCTGACTCCGGGTCGAGTGCGCTCTCTCTCTCCACTGAGCCATCTAGCGCCTGTTGGGCAGGCTTGCTGTTGTCTAAGCATAAGAACGTATCCCTGGAGGGATTGTTGCTATTATAGCTCATTTGATTCCCTTGTGTCCAGTTTGTGACTCTATTTTGGATTTTGTTTGCAAAGAAGGTGATTTGGAGTGATTTGCCATTTCCTTCTCCAGTTCATCTTAGAGATGAGGAAACTGAGTCAAACAGGGTAAAGTGACTTGCCCAGGACACATAACTGTAAAGGCATAGTCCAGATTTGAATTGTCATCTTCTTGACTCTAGGTCTTGTGCTCTACCCATTGTACCCCTAGTTACCTGAGTTCAACTGCCAGTCAGGTAACATCATAGATAGAATCCTGTATATACTCAGGCAGTTTCAAGTTCAAATCATGCCTCCAAGTAGGCAAGCCACTTAACTTCTCAATTGCTCAGTGTCTTCATTCACAAAACAAATACTTAGGACTTTCAGACCATTCAAGTTTTTTCTACTTTTCCTTCTATGATACAGTGTCTCTATATCTCATTAGATAATCTAGAATTGTAAGTCAATCAATAAGCCTTTGTTATTTATTTAGGTTCAGATTTTTGATCATTAATCAAGAAGAAAGCACAAAGTGGAAAAGAAATGCAGTGGTTCAGGCCCAAGGCCACCTCATTGAATCTAACTAAATGATGTGTCGGGACCATTGACATAATGGAAGAGAAAATCCTGACCCTCACATTCTCATAGTATGGTGAAAAATAGCTATCTGCTTCCTTGGGTACAAAGTTACATTGAGTCAGCCGTTATAAAGGTTTGTTGAGTCATAGCTAAGTAGCCAAATATGATATCTTTTCGTCATTATTCATTAAGCACCCACTGTGTTTCAGGCAATAAACTAAGAGCTTTGCAAAAGTCATCTAATTTGGTTCTTCCAATAATCCCCACCCAATGAGCGATGACATTATTAGCTACCTGTTATTGTTGAGACAATTTAAGATAGATAAGGTTTCAGTCACTTGTTTAGGATTGCATATTAAGGAGGATCTGAAACAGGATTAGAACTCAAGACTTCCCGACTACTCCAGGCTCAGGGTTCTAATCACTATGTTATCTACCTCCCTGGCTATTTGAATCCAACTTCAATACATACAAGTTTTGTGATCCTCTAGTTATTTCTTGTATACTTTTAGCCAGTGGTTCTCAAAGTATGGTCTAGAGAATCCTGGGAATCTCTGAAACCCTTTTAGAGGGTCTACAAATTCAAAAATAGTTTTTATTTCCAATATGGCAAATGTCTATAAATATAATCCAGATAAACAAAAATACTTTGGAGAGATCCTCAATAATTTTTAATAGGATAAAGATACTGAAAACAAAAGTTTGAGAAGCACTGCTTTTAGTTATCTATATTTTCTCACCCCACTAGAATATGAGTTCTTTGAAGGCGGAGACAGTTTTGTTTCTGAATTTGGGGTTTCCATCGCCAAGCACAGCATCCGTCACATAGTAGGCATTCAGTTAAATGGCTGTTGAATGATAAGCCTTGAGCAGATGATAGACTAAGTACTGGTATCCTCATCTGGAGATATTATAGACTTTAGCTCAGAGCATTGCCTTAAGGGCAGCTGAGTTATTTGTAAAGCCATTTGCATATTCTGAGACTGTCCTATTACAGCTTATTATGCTCTGCAAAGAGTGGGTAATCACGTATGTTACGTGGATCAGATACCTACTATATAAATTGAGGACTATCTTAATTGAGTGTTTAATTGATGCACTTTTTATGTTCCTGCAACTTTAATAAAATAGGACAATGTACTATAGAATGATCCAATGGGAAACTGGAAGAACCATGTCAGAGGTAATCTCGGGGACCCATGCTCTGCAGCAGAATAGGACAATAGCATGAAGACTCCAAGGACAATTCTGAAGTTTGCTGTGATTTTACTTAGGGTCTTGTTGAAGTGCCTCTGGGGAGACTTTGAGAAGTTTATAATTCCAAGTTATGAATAGTAAATTGAGGACTGACTTTAGAAACTGTGTGGATAATGAAAACACCATATCCAGATTCTGGTCTTCTCAGTTCATCTTGAGGATGAAGTACATCTTCACCAAATCAAGCTCCTCCTGAGAGGTGAATGCTCACACAGTAGGATCTTTTCCTTTTTGCATTTGCAATCTGAATCCTGACACAGTTCATGGAGGACAGTAGGCACTCAATAAATGCTTCTTGATTAATCTCATGACTGAGATCAGTTTAGTTCCCTACCACGTATTCATTAAACACCTGTAGGAACTAGAAAAAGAGACAAAACTGAGACAGTTCCCGGGTGTTGGTTATCTTAGTCTCCTCAAAGCCATTGATCTGGATTGTATCAGAGTGGGGAACTAAGCTGGTTTAGTTTTCCACTAGAACAAGGAAGGAAGAGACTTGGGCTTTCGCTCTGGACTTTATATCTTTGGGCCTAAGTTTATTCATCTAAAAATGCAGTGTTTGAAGAAGGTGATAACTCCTTCTTTTCTTGATGAGTAGTCACATAAGCTAGAGAATGTGTAAATGAATAAAGAGAGTAATTATGAGGTTGTTCCTTCATCTCTTGGAACCCTTAATTATTTTCAAGGTTCACGGTCAAGGGCCATCTCTTACAGTGGCCATTCCTAACCCTCCAATTGTTTGTGAGTGCCTCTTCCCCTTTCCGCAATTCCTTAATTTTGTTTCTATGGTGTAAACACTTGTCTGACTCATTGTTATTTCTCCCTACTAAAGTATAAACTCCTTGAGGACCTGGATTATTTTAAAATACTCTTTGTATTCTCAATGCCTGGCTCATTGGATGATTTAGTGAAACTATAAAAATATGATATGAGCATAATAAGTGCTTAACAAATGCTTGTTAAAGAGAATTACATTGCCTTATGTCACTTAATTTGTTTCAAATAGACACAGGAGTGGACTTTTCATGTTTCATAAAGATGATAGGACCATGGATTTAGAACTAGCAAGGACTTTAGTGACTAGAAAACAGGGAATTATGGTGTTTTCTGATATTGGGGAGGAGGGCAGCATTCTGGATCCATTATTTCATCAATATAGAAATGCCCTCTGGTGATAGAAGTATGTAGTTCATCTCTAACCAGTTAGAGACCAAGCTAAGATCTTTGGGATGTTAAACAACTTGCCTGTGATTCCATAATTAAAAAGTACATGTCAATGGCACGACTTGAACTGTGACTTACTAGAAGGCCATGGCCAACCTCCTATCCATCACTCTGCCTCCCTATTGCTGTTGTCATTTCAGTCATGTCTGACTTTTCATGAGCCCAGATATTGGATGGTTTATCATTTCTTTCTCCAGCTCATTTTACAGATGAGAAAATTGAAACCAAAAAAGGATCATACAACTACTAAGTATGTAAGACCAGATGAGTCTTCCTGACTCCAGACCCAGTACTATATTTACTGAGCCATCTAGCTGCCCCTTACCCTCCCTAGACTTTAGTTTTCTCAGCATCTAATGAGGAGATTGGAATAAGTCATCTCTGAGATTCCTTTAAACTCTAGATTTAAGAATGTATAAGAATTGAAGAATTGAAAGGAAGCTCAGAAGTCATCTTTAATAATAATTCTTTGCTATATAAAGTAGCCCTTCCACAAATGGTCATCCAGTATCTGTCTAATATTGACCTTGAGAGGAAGCCCACTGTCTCCTGAGTCTGTAAACTATCCCCCCCCCCCTTTTTTTAACACTCCTAAAAGGGAAGACATTTTCTCTAAAGTTAATCCTATTTGTTTTTCCTCTTTGAAATTTTCAATCATTGTTTTTACTTTTGGCCTCTGTGATTCAATAGGAAAAAAAAAAATCTAATACTTCTTCTAAAGGATATCCCACTATTTTTATTGTCAGAAAAACGCTTGTATAATCATGTATCTCCTCCTATAACTGAAGTTTATTTTTTTCATTTAAGTGTAAGATTTTTCATTTATTCTTCCTTGATTTCCCCTCATTTGATTCAGTATAACATTCTTACCTTGGTTTGGCTCTTAAATTTGTTGTGTCATAGATCCCTTTGGCAATCTGGTAAACCTAGGGATCCCTTCTCAGAAAATATTTTTAGGCATACATTTAAATGCAATGGATTATAAAGGAAACTGATTATTAAAGCACATTTTTTTAAAGTCCACAATCCCCTGTAATCTGTCCACAGGTCCTTGACAAAAACCTTTTGGCATCGAAGAACCATGTATCTTGGGATGTGCTAGAGCCAGTCTGAAAGGGCTAATCACAGTTGATTGTTATATTTTCAATGTGAACATTTACACATCAAAAGTTTGCAAATACCACAAATCAGAGCTTGAGATGTTTTATTGTTGATTGTCTATACTCAAAAAAAGGGAGGAAGAAATGTTAACAATGCAGATTCAATTGGTGTGTTGTGAGCACTTTCCCCTCCTTTCCCCCAGCACTGGCTGTTAAAGATTTCCTGGTAAACCACTACATGAATCAGAAACATGAGCAAATTCTGACTTTAATTACATTATATGAATGGCAATCATCTTCTTCTTTCTTGTTCTTCTTCTCCTTCTCCTTCTTCTTTCTTCTTCTTCCTCCTTGTTTTTCTTGCTGCTGTTCTTCTTGTTCCTGTTGTTATTCTTCATCTTCTTTCTCTTTCTCTTCCCTTCTCTTTTTCCTCCTCCTCCTCCTCCTCCTTCTTTCTCTCTCTGTCTCTCTGTCTCTTTATCTCTCTCCTAGTAGAACAGAAAGCACTTGGTTGGAAGTGATTTGGCTTCATGATTCTTCCCGATGTCACATCCCTTCTTCATTTTAGTGAGCCAAGACTAATGAGAGCACCCACACTTGTGAATAATCCATCAGTAACAAGGATGTAAATAGGAGTTCTTGGGTATTTGCTTTTCCAAAGGAATAGAAGAGAAGGGAGAAAGTCGCTGCATTTCTGAACATCCAGAGGAATTTTTTCTGGTGAACAATCTGAAAGTCTTAATACCATGAAATATGGGTGGAAGGGACTTCACAAGCATCCAAATCACTAATAGGCTCTTGGAGGCCTTAGAGACCTTTTATATTTGACAAAGGGTCTTCTTTTGTGGAGAATCCCACTACCTTCTGATATAGCTTATTCCACTTTGGGACTGTTCTGATTGTGAGGGAGTTTTGTTTTTATTTTTTATTTTAAATCAAGTCTGAAATTGTCTTTTAAAAAATGCCCACCCATTCCCACTGCCCCTATTTCTGCTTTATGTGGCCAAAAAGAAATAAATAAGTAAATGAATGAAATAATTCAGTTCGTAGTATCCACGACAACCCTTTAAATATGTGAAGACAGCAATCATATACTTCCTAATCTTTTCTTCCTAAAATCACAGAAGAATGGGTGGTAGGATGCTGGACTTAAGATTTAGGAAGATCTGAGTTCAATTCATTCCACAGGCATTGTGACCTTCAACTAGTCATAACATGCTTGGGTCTCAATATCCTCTCTTGTAAAATAGGGGAGTTGGGATTCTTAGATTCTATAGTTATTCTAGCTCTACATTTGTGATCCTATAATTTCTTTTTGGACTCCATTTTGCTGAATTTTAAGATGATAAAATTGTACTTATTGACCTCTAAATCTAAGATACAACAAACTATGATTGAGTGCAGTAAATATAAACATTATAAAGATTACCTAATAAAAATATTTTAAGTTGGATTTTAGAAAAATCCATCGGACTTGGAAGAACAGAACTCTTTCATGCATTTGGATACATAAGCAAAGCTGGCTGCCATGGTCATTTTAGCATATGAAAAAAAATCTCTAAATCTCATAGATGAGGAGCTAATAAAAGCTAATAAAAAAATAGCCTTTTTCATCTCTTTATAAATTGAGTGCTTACTGTTTCACTATTTGTAAGAGCTCTTATATTTTGATCAACTCATTCATGAGTAATTCTCTTAGATTCCAAATTCTTGGAATACAGAATATTATCTTTGTCTTTTTGATGCTATTATATCCCAGGGCTTTCTATCACACCAAACGTGTGCTCACAAAATTCTGCCACTGAAAATTCTATTCTACATTATCCATAAAGAACCAGAGTTGAAAGAAAAGGGGTTAGGGTATAGGATAGCCTGTCTTTTGAAGAGGTAATTGGTTTAACGAAGGGAGGATGCTAGGTGCCTAATTAAAATGATTTTCTGTTTCACAGAAAATGGCTAGTGCTGTCAGGATAATGGGATGAGCAGAGAATTTTTTTTTTTCTTTTGGATTCATCACCAATCACTGGCCACTCTCTAATGCTCTCACGAAGGATCCAAAACACTGTTTCCTTTCCTTTCAATCTAAAACAATGTGGTCATTATTAGCCCAACTGTATGCTGGTAGTACCTGAGTGTTAAAGCTTTCTTGGAAAGATTACTGCATGGAATGATTACTGTAATTGACTTACTATCTAGCTCAAAAGGGGAGGACTTAATGAGGCTTGATTCTGGTAGGACCCCCTTGGCTAGATGGATCTCAGCCTGTTGTCTTTATTGTTGTGGTCTTTCCCCCCCTCCATATTAAATAACAGTTATATACAGAGCTTAAGGCAATAGGCTAAGAAATTTTGGCAGCTCTGGTGGGTAGAGAGAGACTAGCTATATATCAGAGACAGGATTAATGGAGATTTCAGTAATCTCTTTGAGCCCCTCTTGCCAATTCTCCCTTAGGGATTAATCTTGACTGATTTTCCATACAGTATTGGTAAAGTTTAGAGCATCCTTGTGGGCTGTTCTGTTACCCATTCAATCATCTGTTTATATAAGGGAGAAGGAGATTAAACTTTAGGCAGCTGGAGGATGTTATGGAGAGCTCATCTTGGACATGTGGGTATCTCTCTGGGGAAGTTATTGAAGTGCTTGAGGCTATGTGTGAACACACATTCAGGGCCCTGGTGAGAAGAACTTTGGGTTAAAGGATCTGGGCATTATTCACTGTTATGTTTCATTCTTTGTTTTGTTCAGTGATCTCTTTGGATTTTACCTTCTTTAGAATGAGGAGGTCATTTTTAAGTTCTCTTCCATCTCTAAAAGCCATGGCCTCTGAATTCAGTAATTAGTAACTAACTCACTAGTCAATTAATTAACTGACCAATTTTCTTTTAACCTGCTTACTTATTTAAATGACAAATATATTTAAATCACAGATATTGAATGATCTATCCAAAATTCCCAGGTAGTTGGGGGCAGAATCCTACCTCCCTGTCTTTGTTCATGCCATTAATTTATACCAATAATAATGCCCTCTACTACCATTTTTAATGATGATAACTGACATTTATATGATATTTCAAAGTATGACAAAGTGATTTTTGACTATCTCATTTGAGTCTCACAACAATCTTTTAAGGAAATTTCTAGAAATATTATCAAGGAAATGACATGATGTAATAAATAAAATACTGGTATTACAGTCAAGAAAACAGACTTGAACCCTAACTCTGACACTACGACTGTGGGAAATAAATAAAATCTTTGAGCTTCAAGTTTTATCTCTAAAAAGTAGTTAATTAATTATATCCTTACCTCAATGGGTTGTATCAAAATTCTAGAAATATATATATATAATATGTGACATATATATCTTTCTTTGCAAATGTCAAAGTTCTATAGAAATTATTTCATATATATGTATAACTATTATAAGCTATTAATAATAGTTACATCAGCTATTACTATTTTAGGGATAGTTAGTGCAATAGACAGAGATCTGGCCTGGAGTCTGAAGGACTCATCTTCCTGAATTCAAATCTTGTCTCAGATACTTACTTCCTAGCTATGTGACTCTGGACAAGTCATTTAACTCTGTTTGCCTCAGTTTCTTCATTTGTAAAATGGGCTGGGGAAGAAAATGGTAAACCGTTCCAATATCTCTGCCAAGAAAACTGCCAAATGGGGTCATGAAGAGCTAGACGTGACTGAAACAACTCAACAACAACAAAATTATTATTTTAATTCTCACAATAATGATGAAAATAATAGCTGACATTTTATAGGGCTTTGAAGTTTTCAAAGTGCTTTATATAGATTTTTTCATGTGAGCTTTCACAAGAACCCTCTGAGGCAAGTACCATAGGATTGATTCCCTTTCCACAGATGAGGAAACTATGGTTCAGAAAATTATTCTTTCAAAGTCTCACAGATGTTACTGAATCTAAGACCAGTATTCTTTCTATTGTGCTACACAGCACCCTTACAAGTACCCTAATTCTGTAGGAAGCCTATCATTCATTAAGAGCACTCATGAATCTTTCCTACATCTATATTCCTTTCCCTAGTCTCCAGAAATCACGCTTGCTCCCCCTTCTGTAGGAATTAACAACTTACAAAACACTTTCTTTTTTTTTTTTTCTTTATTAAAGCTTTTAATTTTTCAAAACATGTGAGTGGAATATTCTTCAACATTAGCCCTTGCAAAACCTTGTGTTCCAATTCCCCCTTTTCCCCCATGCCGTCCCTTAGATTGCAAGTAGTCCAATACTTGCAAAACTCTTTATAATAGACCCAAGAGAAAGATAATAGAAGAATTATTTCCCCTATTTTGCAGGTAAATATTTGCTGTTCAGTCATTTTTTTCAATTATGTAAAATCTGGAATTTACCACCCCATTTGGAATTGCCTTGGCAAAGATATTAGAATGATAGGCTATTTTTTTTTCCTCATCTCATTTTACAGATGAGGAAACTGAGGCAAACAGGATAAAGTGACTTAACCAGAGTAACACTGTTAGTGTCTGAAAACAAATTTGAACTCAGATCTTTCTGCTTCTACATCCATTGTTCCACCTAGCTGCCCCAAATAAATATTGAGATAGAGTAAATGACTTGTTTTATTCTCATAGTTACTAAACAATAAATGTAAGATTTGAAATCAGGTCTTTTGGGTTCCACAATCAAAGAGTTAATAATGCTTTACTCTTTCTTTCATATGAATTCTCAGCATTTCTCTTGTGCTTATGAACTTATATCAGTCCTTGTATTATATTTCATGAGAAGATTATGACATAATGAATATAAGATTGACTCTAAATATGGGAAGTTCTGAGTTCAGGGCTTGCCACTAACTGGATGTGGGCAGAATAGTGTGGCCTTGGGCTGTGATATTAGCTCTCAGTGTCCTAGGTAAATATTTAATATTGTACATTACAGAGATGGCTTGCTAGAATGACTTTTCTCATATGGGAGTCCCCTATACTAATCAAATCATAGATTTGTTTTTTCTTCTTACCCTTGACTGTCCTACCCTTCTCCAAGTTTGGAAGTCTTTGAGGCTAGGGTTCAGGTTCTTCCCAGCACTTATTAGGTATACAATATGTGTTTGTTAAGGCAGGAAATGAATGAATATAACTCTTGCACATTCTGGTCAAAGATGTAACTAGCATTTTTTTTTTTTAAATTTGGTTATCAAGCATCAAATTTGATCCAGGCAATAATAAGGAACACAGACTCAAGCACAAAGAGGATAGGGAGTCAGACAGGTCCAGGGGAAAGCTGAAAAGTCAGATGTCCAGATTCAGATTTTAACTAGTTATTCTTAGTAACTAACTAGTCAGTCACTGTTGAGATATTTATTAAGTACCTACTCTTTGTCCAGATAAGATCTAGACTTTAAGAAAAATAGAAGCATGCAAATTAATACTTTCTCTTAAAGTTCTTAAAGAAGCTTTTATCTTAACCAGGAGAGGGGGAGAAAATAGGTGAATAAAAGCTTGAAAGGAAAGACTGCATGGTTTAGAGCAAGCCAGAGCATGATGTGGAATCCTAAACTTCAACAAGGAAAGGTTCACTTATCATGGATGAGGAACCTAAAGACCGAATCTAGGTTACATGTTGGGAAAAGGTGGAAGTCAGTTGGTCAGTCAATAAGTACATATTAAATATTTAACATCTACTGGTCATCCTGACATCTAGGAGAGGGGGTGGGGGGAAGGAGGGGAAAAATTGGAAAAAAAAAAGTTTGGCAATTGTCAATGCTGTAAAATTACCCATGCATATAACTTGTAAATAAAAAGCTATTATTAAAAAAATTTTAAAAAAAGTACATATTAAGCTCTCACTTTTTGCCAGAAAATGGCCTCAGTGAAGAAGGAAGATTATGGAGAGGCAAAAGGACCTGAGCACCAGAAGGTTAGGCAATAACTCATTTCTTAGAGCCCATTGTCCAAGGGTGAACTCCAGGTTACTGATGGTAACCTGATAGGAACAAAGTCAGAGAAATCCTAAAATGTGTGGGGTGCTGGAGTGTAGATTCTGCCCCCAATTAGCTAGGTAACCTTGGATAGGTCATTTAACATTAATTAATTACTCAGTGAGTTAGTGGATGTTTTCTGAATTCATGTGAACATAGGCTTAAGAGCCACAAGGGAAATTAAATAACAAGGGACTCGAGAGACCAATTAGTCCATAGCTGCCATAGAGATGATAAGCTGACTTGTTCCGAGAGGACATGTCATTTGCCTGCAGTCACATAGCTAAAAATGAGAGAAGCTGAAATTCAAACCCACTTCCCTTGATTCCAAAGCCAGTTGTCAATGGAAGCCCTTTTCCAAAGAAGTCTTGTAGAGTGTTCTCTGCCATACTGTGCTAGAGTGTCCATGACAAGGATTCTGGAGCATTTTATTGGTACGGAGAGAGGGAGGATGGAGGGAAAGGGAGAGGAGAAGAGGGGAGGGGACTGTGTCCAACTCCATCAGATTGAAGTTGTGCTAAATGATGTGCATCGGCTGGCTGTAATTAGCACGAGAGGGGAAAATGCAATTTGCTCACATTTCCCCCGGCCTGATGGAATCAGAGACATAAGCAGATAGATCATACTAACAAAGCTGTCACCACCGAATCAGCACATTTACTGAGGAAATATGCAAATGGATGCCCAGTTTTCTCTCCTCTTTCCTCCCTTGGTGCACACTTTCTCAGTTCAGGTTGTTTAACACTCATGCCCAGCTCACAGTGAATGAAGCCAGGCTGCAGATCCTCTGGGAAATGTATTTAATTTTCCCCTGAGGATGAGTGCCTTCTTCCCCAGTGTAATAATTTTTTTTTTTATCTTTAAAGCTTTTGAAAAAATATTCATAGATAGTTTTCAGTATTCACTCTTGCAAAATTTGGTTCCCAATTTTTTTCTCCCTCCCTTTTTTCCACCTCCTTCCCTAGATGGAAAGTAATCCAATATATGTTAAAATATGTACAATTCTTCTATACGTGTTTATTTCCACAATTATCATGCTGCACAAAAAAAATCAAATCAAAAAGGAAAAAAAGAAGAAAGAAAACAAAATATAAATGAACAACAAGAAAAAAAGTGAAAATCCTGTGTTGGGATCCACATTCAGTCCCCACAATGCTCGCTCTGGATGCAGGTGGCTCTCTCCATCACAAGACCCTTGGAACTGGTCTGAATCGCCTCACAGTTGAAAAGAGCCACGTCTATCAGAGTTGATCATCGCATAATCTCATTGTCCTGTATAATATTGTCCTGGTTCCATTCACTTCATTTAGCATTAGTTCATGTAAGTCTCTCCAGGCTTTTCTGAAATCATCCCGCTGATCATTTCTTATGAACAATAATATTCCATAACATTCATATCCCATAATTTATTCAGTCATTCTCCAACTGATGGGCATCCGCTCAGCTTCCAGTTCTTTGCCACTACAAAATGGGCTACTACAAACATTTTTGCACATGGAATATTGCAGAAATTGTGAGCAGTGGTAGGATCCTGGGGAACTGGGCAGACTTGACTTTCTGACCTTTAATAAGCCATTTATAGGAATCAGATCATGGAAGAAAGTCATATTTAACTATTATCTAATATATGGTTGGGAAAGTATTTGTGGTTCATCTTTGTTTAAAGCTGGTATTACAAGTAGGAGGGTGAATTTAATATTTTTAAATTCAACAACATTTAATTTTTCATTTCTAGTTAAGAAATGTCCTAGAGTCATGGTTCATAGTTGTTTGAAAGATTTCAAAGATATGTTCTTGTAATCACAAAAAGATTTTATTAATTCAAAAGCCAATAGAGTAGTCTCTAAGAAAGTCTAGTAAAGTATAGGAAAATTTGGAGAGTTTATACAGTGGGTTTTGGAATTCAGTCTGCTGGATAACAGTCAAATAGAGAAGAGAGGGGGAAAAAAAACAAAAAAAAAAATAGGATATAGTCTTTTCCAGCTGGGGGGGTCAGGATGTCATCAGGTAAAGAAGTCAGGATGTGATTTTTACAAAGGAAAAATTAAAGAGCCAAGATGTCAAGCAGGTGAGTGAGAAGACAGGATGGAAGTCTTTGCAAGGTCCTGAATTTTAGTAAGGTCCTGCAACCAATAAGAGTTAATTGCTTCACATTCCTTAACTTGATAAGCATTTTTGCTTTTGGTGAAAGGAAATTCTGGGGACAAGGGCTGGGGACCTATCAGATATACTCCCCAAGAGGAGTCTTCCTTTTTAACAAAGAAAATTCATTAAATGAAACTAATGTAGTGACCATATTAATACTTTTGTGGTGACCATAATCACTATCAGTGATCTGATAGCATATTCAATATTCTGTATCCATGAACTTCCATCATTCCAAAGAAAGAGGCTTTATTTCCTTTCTGAAATGAGTATTGGTAATTGGAAATGCATAGCATTCAGAAGGGCTGAAATCTTTCTGTGATAGATACCCCTTCTCTCTTTGTTTAAGGTCCCAGTCTTTATTATAATATGCATTGTCTAGAGAGGACTCTCCCCTTCAGTTGTTATTATTTATTCCACCATTTGGATACAGGGTATGAATAGATCTTTATAGGAGGAAAGTGAAGAGACTGAGAATTCTGGACATAAAAGTGCTTCAAATACAGAAGCCATGAAAAATTAAAAAAAAAAAAAAGGAAAGAAAAGATGATGCCTTTTTCTTTTCTTTTCTTTTCTTTTTTCATGGCTTCATCCCTTCATGCTTTTATGCAGAACTGGCCCTTCCTTTGTGCTATGACTATGAACCATGACTCTAGGACATTTCATAACTAGAAATGAAAAATTAAATGTTAGTTGTTGAATTTAAAAATATTAAATTCAGCCTCCTACTTGTAATACCAGCTTTAAACAACGATGAACCACAAATACTTTCCCAACCATAGATTAGATAATAGCTAAATCTGACTTTCTTCTATAATCTGATTCCTGCACATGGCTTCTTAAAGATCAATATGAATATTCATATGATATTGGAAGTAGGACCCCCGTGGGACTTTAATTCAATATACTTCTTGTCTAAAAGGGGAAACTGAGGTTGTGAATGGGTAAATGATGGTTCTAACGACACACAGCTAGAACCCGGATTGGGCACAGTATCAGATTCCAATTCACACTATTTATCTCTTCATCCCACCTAGAAGAAAGGAGAAAGGATTCCAGTGCCATGGCTTCTGATGGTCCTCCTCACAGCTCTAGTTCTTTGATCTAGTCCTTGCATCATTCAGGAAAAATCCTGATATGGAATTTTATTGCCATAGGGAAATCCAAATGAGGAATTATCTTTACTCAGGCGTTTCAGCACTTGCTGAGAACCTTAAGAGCTCAGAGAACTGGGCCTGATCACTAAGAAGGAAAGCTGCCCAGTCAGGGTGTATCACAAAGTCTTCCTCTTCCCTGTGTGCATGTAGCATTTCGCAGTATTTCTAACTCCTTTACCACCTATGAATGCTAAAAACACCCTACTGAGACACAAAAGTTCATATCCTTATTAGCATGTTAGGAAACTGAGGCTTGAGAGTGTCACAAAGGCTGTTCTAAGATTAAACATTTACTTAGTGTCCAAGATGGGGCTAGGATCCTAGGTCATCCCACTTCAGCACATTTCAATTTAATTTATCAAACATATGATAAGTACCTACTATGTGCAGAGATGCATTAGGCACTTAGCATTGTAATTTCAGGGTAATTTAATCATTTTATTAAAAAGGTCAGCAGGTTATTAACAAAGGATGGTCATTTGTCTGTCTCTCTTAGACAAAAGACCCTTGTGATGGTGGGGCTCTTAATTGTCCAGTTAAGGCTGATCATGACTGTTGGACTTGGGAAATTTATCTTTATACTTTATATTTTTATACTGAGACCACAGCCAGCCTGAGGCTATCTCGACAAAAGGACTTAGTCTCACCCAAATTCACCTTAGATTAAATTCTTTGGATGGTTGATAGGACCAGAGCAAAAATGAGAATTAACATAATCTCCTATTCAAGAGACTGAACTTTTGAAGGACTTTAGAAGAAGAGAAAAGGAAATTTTCTCCAAATTATTGGTTATTTATAATCATTTCTCACTGCATACAAAGATAGAAAACAAAGCTCTCCTTGCCCATAGTGATGTGATATTCTACTGAGTGTAAGGAATATGTTAAAAAAAAAAAAGCCTGTGCATGCACATATAGGTACATTTATATATATAATATATGATATATATTTAATATACATTTATGTAGATGTACATATATACACTTATAATTTATATGTGTTGTGTATATACATATATACATTTATATATGTGTTCATATACATCATACATACATATATACCTCCACATACAGAGAAAGAGAGAGAGGAGAGAGAATATTAGAAGGTCAAGGCATTGGGAGGTATTGCTGTATAGCACAGAAGCCTTCTAATTTCTTATATAAATTTTAATTGAGGCCATAATTATTTTTATAAGACTGTCATTTTCCAATAACATTATATGCTTATTGCCATCTTTTATAACAAGGAAGTGTGGTTAAGCAAAACAAATAGACCCATTGGCAGTGGCAGACAATGTATTCGTCAATATATATCTTTAGTTTTCTATTCTACTGAGAGGAGAGACATAAGTTTCACCATCTGTCTTCTAGTGACCAGATTGGTGGTTGTATTGATTCGAATTCACATTTTTATAAACATCATTTTCCTTTACTCTCCTATGTCCATTGAATATGCTGCTCGTATGTTTCTTTTTACTTCTCCATGAATCGGTTCATTCAACTTTTCCCATTTTTCTTACATTCCTCAAATTTGTTGTTTCTCAAGACACCATACTTATCCATTTGGATTCAAATACCATAATCAGTACAATCCTCCAACAATCAATGTGAATCCAGTTTGTTTTCTAGGTATTTTTCTAAAATCTTTTTATTCTGGGAGCAGTTAGTTGGGGCGGTGGATAGAACATCAGCCCTCAAATTCAAATCACACACTTAACACTTCTTAGCTGGGCAAGTTGCTTAACCCAATTGCCTCAGCAACAAATAAATAAATACATTTTTAAAAAAGAAGAAAAGAAAAAAAATCTTTTTATTCTGTTTTACATTTCCCCACTGTTCACTATTTTCCCCCAACTGACTTCATCCCTTTGCTTCTGCCCTTGTTATCATTTCTGGGTATGAAGATCCATGAATTAATTCTTCCCATGATACTTCAGTCCAATGGAGTTTCCTAAATTACTTGGATCTACCAACACCACATTCAAATTGATTCGATTATCTTGAGTACTCTGTTTTACAGAATTATTTCAAGGTAAATGTATGTGATAGCACTATTTGTTTTGGGAAATCAAGAAAAACATTAAAAAAAAACAGGAAAAAAAAAGTCGCAAAATGTAACTGAAGCTAGATTTTGAAGGGATTTAAAAGCAGAGAAGAGTATCCCAGAAGAAATACAGAGGTGCTATCAGTTGCACTCCTCTTGTATAATCATTATTTTCTGATCTAGAACGAATTTAAATGATCTTTTAGTTCAACTTTTTTTTTTTTTTACTTTTATATATGAGAAACTGAGCTTTAAAGAATTTGTTACTTGCCAAAGATCATCAAAGGTGGGATTTGAATCCAGGTCCTCTGATTCTATAACCAACGTGACCATTGTATGATTTTGCCTTTTTTAAATTGCTACTGAAAGTACAGGGAAGCACTCACAAGCTCCCTAATGGTATAGTTATGGAGGTCCCCCAATGGTGAGAGTCGTTCAGTGGTCATTGAAGGCAAACTTCATCTGTTTATTTATACAAGGGAGGCTTTAGCTGCTGCAAGGGTCTTTTAGCTATTAGGTTCAGCACTTCACATTGCATTTTATTACCTTGAATAGGGACATATTGGAGAAATGGGGGTGGAGGTGATGTTAATTAGAAGGTTGTCCCCAAATGTAACCACAATTGGTAAATATGTCAGAAAAAACAAATTGGAAAAAAAAATCAATTGACAAGTGTTCAATTGCTTATTACTCTGTTTGCTTTTCCTATAGCTTCGAAAGGCAGTGATGGATCATATATCAGATTCATTCCTGGAAACCAATGTCCCCTTGCTGGTTCTGATTGAAGCTGCCAAGAGTGGGAATGAGAAGGAAGTTAAGGAATACGCTCAAGTTTTCCGTGAACACGCCAATAAGCTGGTGGAGGTAAGTCACTGCCATGAAAGTATAAAGCGTCACCTCAGATCTGATCTCTTATTCTTGGTCCACAGGATCCTTTAAGTCATTGACTCTGTAAGCAACATGGTGGGACATAGTTTGCTCTCAAAACCTGAGTTTGGGAGAGGAAGGAATGAGTGGGTAACTCCTCAGCTCTGACATGTGCCCCTCTTGTTTGCTATTTAATGAGGAGGGAAGAAAGGTTTAAAAATGTTGGGGAAAAAGAGAGATGGAAAATAAAGACAAATAAAGATTAAGGAGTGGGAAATCAGAGTCAAGGATGCGATAAAATAATGTTAAATAGGACAATACCCTGTGTATTGTACTCAAGAGTTTTGATAATGGGATGTTTATCGGATTTATGGTTGAAGATTGAAGATAATACTTCTACGTAGAATGAAAAGGAATGGAACCATTTTCGTCTTATATTGTTTTATTCTTCTGAACCAAAAATGTCATCCTATTATGTATCACATCTGATATTAAGCACAAATATATTTTAAAGTGTAAATTTGTTGAAAATGATATGACATTGATGTCATCATATTTGGAATGGTGCCAGCTTCTTCTACTAATGGTTTATTACTTAAACTACTGTAGTTATTTTGAATAGAATTTCTTTATCTCTTCCTTTGGATTTTCTTGGTAACACAAACCAAAAAATGACAGGTTTATTTTCTACAATCCTAAAGTTGTTGTTTTAATTAATTTTAGTTGCCTTTTCAGTGTTCCCTAAATACATTTTCATATTTTTAAAATAAAATAAAATGGGTAGAGGGTTCTTTAGGTTCATTACTGTCATTAACTCAATTCTTCTCAGTCAAACTTTGAGTAGACTTAATATTGTTGAAAGAAGATGCAGGGCTTCATTTTTCTTTGCTGTCTTTTTCTACTTTTCTTAATTTCCTCCTAATCTAACTATTTTTGGACAGTTATTCAGGGAAACAGTATGATGTGCCATTCTCTCAAAATATGATTTAGAGTTTATTAAAAAAAACAGGCAAAGGACTTGAATTTTCTCATTAACAAATATGGGAGCTTAGGTTTGCTAATAGTATAGACAAAATCTTGGAATGGCTTTGGAATTCCAAAATGTAGACTCCTTGAAAGAGATTTTGTAAAGGAAAAAATAGTGTCCAGACTGTCTAAAGAGGGATGCTGGAAAACTACTTGTAAGGCAGAATAGAACAAGTTATTACCAGGGAGTCAGAATGATGAGGAAAAATAAGTGATTATGAGTTAATAGGAGACACTTCAGCCAGGGGTTAGAATTTTTTGGGCCCATCTTTGAATATGGGATTTTATATATGTTAAAATGAATAGCAAAGGTCTTAAAGTGTTGCTTCAGGAATGGAAAAGGGACTTATACAGCCAGGAAAGAAATATTATTAAAGAAAAACAAACAAACACAGTGTCCAGGATGATTAGATAGTAAAAAGTAAGCTAAAACTATCAATAAGATGGAAACAGATTGGCAATACTCAAAGTAGGATGAGATGGTGAAATGTCCTTGAGACCTAAAGAACTGAAATTAAAAAGTGAAAGAAAGGTGAGTGAGAGAATGGAAAAAAACACTCAAGAAAAGAGAGAGAGAAGTATTTCACTGAGTGATGATTGGTTGATTAATGTATAAAAATGAAAGATAGCCTAGCAGGAGGATCTCCAACAGAGATAGATATACTTTCATGAATGGACTTTCAGTACAGACACAAGTGGATGAGGACAATAGGTGTTCCTAGAAAGGGCTATTTGCTACTATCCATTCAGGTTTTGCTCTGCAGCAGTAGCTCATGTTCTTGAGTTATAAAGCAAAACAAAACAAACAAAAAACTGAAAAAAAAAAGCTCAAAAACTTTAATTATGCTTTACCCCTCTCCCCAAATAGTCAGAGTATTTTTTTAATGTAAAGTAAACTGGATAGCTCAAAATAGTTGTAAAGTTATTTTAAAACCTAAATAGCTGCATTTTACACTGTAGATTTTGTTTTTCCCAAAGTAAAGAAACTCATGAAAAAATGACTAGGAGATATTTGGAGAAATTAGAAATTTGGGGATTTAGATTCCATTAGTTTATGAGTTCCTTGAGGGCAGAAATTATGTTTTTTAAATTCTGTAGTCTATTTGTGTATCCTTAGTACTTAGCATAGTGTCTGGCACACAATATGAATTTGTTATTGTTCAGTTTTTTCAGTTGTATCCCATGATTTGTGGCTCCATTTGTGGTTTTCTTGGCAAAGATATTGAAGTGGAAAATTTCCTTCTCCAACTTATTTTATAAATGAGGAAACTGAGATAAATAGGAGTTTGTAGAAAACCCTGTAGGTCATAGCTAGTATGTGTCTGGGATCAGATTTTAATTTAGATCTTCGTGATTCCAGTTCCAATAGAAAATTTACTGTGCCACTTATCTGCCAAGAATGCATTTAATAAATGTATACTGATCCTTTGTTTGACTGGAAAGTTGGAGAAAAAAGATATGATTTTAATTTGGAATGGGAGACAAGCAGGGGAGAGCAGATATAACTTGATCTCTCCCTGAAACAATGACAGAAAGAATAAAGAGAAAGGTTCTCTTGGCCAGAAACTCTAGACTAGAAGTTAAATTGAGAGGGATGAGCAGCTCTGTATAAAAGGGTGAGTGCCTCTAGAGACTGACATACCTATACAGAAAGCTCTTTGTTAAGATTTCAAAAGGTCAATTCATCACGATAGATAGAAACAAGGAAAGGGAGGTTAATGGTGAAAGACAAAAAGTGGGACAGTTCTTTAGGAAGAGTGTAAGAGATGCCAGAAACCCAAGGAAGATTACACTTTCAAAAATAATTAAGGCCACTAAGACAGGCTTTCTAAATTTTCTTGCGAATAAGGACAAGGAAGAGAATGGATCAGATTGTCATACAAGATAAAACAATGCTGAGATCATGTAGGGGGAAAAACACATTATGAAACTCTAGTTTTCCCCTTTTGTCTATTAAAAATAATGATCTTCATAACAGAAACACTGGAAGAAAAACCATCAGGGAGTTGAAACTTAAGGAGAGAAAAGACACAGAGAGACACCTTATAAACTGACTTAAATGAAATTAGGTCTCTTTGGGTGAATCAAGTAATATCCAGATTTTGAGGAAGTGTTGGAGATGTGGCAGGTGATCTATTCACTCTACTTTTTGAGGAATCCATGGAATGGTGATGGAGAACTGGAACAAAGTGGCATTTGTTGAATGACAACTATGTTCCAGGTAAGTGTGGGAGATACAAAGAAAGGAAAAGACAGTCCCCACCATCAAGAAATTTATAATCTAAAGATAACATGAAAATAAGTATATCAACAAGCTTTGTTCAAGACAAATTGGAGAAAATCAAAAGAGGGAAGATTAATATTATGGGGAATTAGAAAAGGAACTTTGTAGGAGGTGGTATTATAGCTGTGAAATGAACAAAGTCCGGAAAGCCTGGAAGTGGACATGAGAAGGGAGAGAATTGTAGGCACAGGGGACAACCAGCAAAAATGGCCAATGTTTGGAGATAGTGTGTTTATAAGGAAATAGCAAGGAGGCCAGTGTTATTAAATGGCAGAGTATGTGCAGTATGATATGAGTCAAAAGTGGCAAAACATGAGGTGATGAAAGGCAATAAAAACCAAACAGAAGACTTTATCTTTGATTCTGGAGATGAGGGAGCCACTGGATTGGACTGAATAGAAATAGGATGACAGAGTTAGGTTTGAACTTAAAAGAAATGATTTTGACAATTGGGTAGAGAATAGATTATGGTGAGAGATGTGAATTAGAGAAATTAATCAGCAGACTGTTATAATAGTTGAAGCAGAATGGTAGCAGATGAGAGAAGGAGGCATATATGAGAGATATAATAAAGGTACAAATCTTTCCCAGAAAAGCCTATAAATTATCAGGAATCAGTCTATAAACTCTTCAAATTAATTAAGAATTAACATATGCATGACAACCAGAAATGACTAATACAGATTCCAACAGAAAGATCACTTCTTACCCAGGTCACTATCTTTTCAACACTCACTCTTCATTCTACAGTACACAGAGGAGATATCTTCCCCTCCCCTCCCTAATATGACATGCTCTCTCTATTTCCAAATAGTAGTTTAAGCACATCTATCATATCAATAACTATCATCAGCATAATTTCCCGGAAACTGATAGAATCTGGGAAACAGTGGACCCTAGTCACTACCTCTTTAAGGTCTTATGGAGGGATTCTAACAGGGATAAATCTCTAACTCTGATTTTTAGGCCTTGCACATGAGTTTTTCAGTAACGACAATCAACCACACTAGTAAATATTGATGATTCCTAAATATTTATGAGGAAGATATATGTATTGTTTTCGTTTCATATGGCGTGAATCCAACGTGAGTTATCAATTTCAAGTGATAACCCCGGAGGTTGATGCAAACTTGGATTGCTTTAATGTGATTGTAAGTTTATAATAAGGGAGCCTATGATCCCCTTTATTTTGGCTGTATGATACCATATTTAGGATATTGTGGTCAATCCTGGATGTAATATTTTAGGGGATTGACAAGCTGAAGTGTGGCCAGTGGAGGGTGACAAGGCAATGAAATGAAAAAAAAAAAAAACTGCACCATGTAAAGATAAGTTGAAATAACTGGAGATGTTTAGGTTAGTGATGTGGAAATTTACACTGAGAAATGATAGCTGTCATCAAGTATTTGAAGAGCTGTGTGGCAGAAGCAAGATAATCCTTATTCTTCTGGTCCCCAGAGGTCAGAAATAGGAGCAATGGGTGGAAAATTGAAGGATGTAGATTTGGACTGTAATTGTTGACAGGATTTTCCTGCTATTGTTGTTGTTCAGGGATGAGTTGAGCTGTCATGTTGGGAGGTGAATTCCATGTCAATAAAGGTTTCCAAGGAGAGGCTGGGTAGCCACCATTTGCCCATGTTGGAGATGAGAGTTAGACTCCATGAAGACTTCTCTGGTCCTTTGAAATTTAGTATCTACTCAATCTGTGTATGCTAGACTCTACTGCTTTAGTTGAGAGATGATCGGCTCCTGAAGAAGTCACAGAGAATCAAGAAAGAATAAACTATAGCACACACCATGATTAATTATATACATGCTCTTTCTTGTTCTTGCCTTACGTTGGGAACCTGCTATCCAGCTTGCACAAAATGATTAGGACATCCGCAGTGAAGGAGTGCTTAGCCCTTTTTGTCACAAGTATAGTAGACTCTTTGTCATGCTCTTGAGCATTCTCTAGAGTTGTCAGGTACATTTCAACCCCAATGGGAACCTGCATCCCAGACCAAGCACAAAATCAAGGAAAATGTTATGGAATATGGTGTTATACACTGACTGATTGCAGAAGAAATTATGGATAAAAGGGATTTTCTTTTTTTGAGGCAATCAGGTTAAGTGGCTTGCCAAGGGTCACACAGCTAGGAAGTGTTAAGTGTCTGAGCCCAGATTTGAACTCAGGTCCTCCTGACTTCAGGGCTGGTGCTTTATCCATTGCACCACCTTGCTGCCCCATGGAATTAATTTATAAAAGGAGACTTATTCAATTACACACTAATCTGATGATTTCAAATAATAATAATAAAATGCATTCGAGTTACTGAATAAAAATCTCACTCATCCAAAAAGAATATTTTTGAGGGCAAGATGATTCTGGTCTCTTTTTCACATGTCACTTGGGCCTTAGTTCTAAGACGATGGGAGAGTGGAAAAGAATTAAGGAATTATTAACACTCAATCTCCCATAAGACTCCTGCCTGTGGATTGTTAGAAGCAAATAGCCTACCATTAAATTTTATTTTAAAGGGGCATGCAAGAATTCTTTAACAGTTTGCTCATTGTTATACTGTCTAATACATACATACATACATACATATATATATATATATATATATACATAAATATACACACATATATATACTCATATATTTGAATTTGTATATTTAACTACACACATACATATATCTCTATATGAATCTATCTGTCCTATATTTAGAAAGCTAGAGCGAAATAGAGAGTTAATCTAGGAGTCAATAAAGCCTGAATTCAAGTCCCATTTTGGAAATATATTAGTTTTACCACATCAGGCAAGTCATTAAAGATATCTGTGTTGCTCTCCACAATTCTGTAAAACCATAATTTGTGGAGAAGGGATCAACCTGCTCTGGCAGAGTCAGGTTCTTCACCTTCATCACTGAAATCACAGGTGTGGTCCCCCCTAGCAATGTGCATGTGATTATGTATATGAGAGTATTTAGGAATCCATATCTATATACATCTATATACATGTATAAATATATGTATTTTCTTGAGTAATGTCCAACTCTTCATGACTTCTTGGGAGCTTTTCTTGGCTGACATACTGGAGGGATTTGCCATTTCCTTCTGTAGATCATTTTATAGATAAGGGAACAGGCAAACTGGGTTAAGTGACTTGCCCTGGGTCACACAGCTAGTAAGAACCTGAGGCCAGAATTGAACTCAGGAAGATGAGTCTTCTTGACTTCAAACATCATTCCTCCTTGCTTCCCTGGGTCTTATGTATAGATAAATACATATTGTTATGGGGTATCAGCTGGTTTGTTTATATACTTAGCTGACATTTATGATAACACTTTCCCATATACAAAATTACTTATATGCACAATTTTATTTAATCATGATATTATAATATTGAGGACGTGCTATTGTCTTTACAGATGATGAAACTGAGGTCCCTATTGGTCCAAGGATTTGCAAGAGGTCACTTAGTTATTTACTGAAATTGTAAGCAGCCTTCCAGTCCAGTGGTCTATTTCTCTTCACTGCCTCATTGAGAAGAAGAAACTGTTTACTGCTAATGGCTTACTTTCCACAAATAAGGGGATATTGACCAACATTTTCCGGGAAATGAGTGTAAATTGTGGGAACCTGGTGCTCTTATAGCGCGGGAGATAACAGCTTTAGATGATGAGAAATGTGAATTACAGTAATGAGAGTAAAAATTTTCCCTGAAATTAGGGGAGGCAAACCTGAGGCAAAAATGATATGACATTTTGTGTTTCACAGCGAACTAGGAATGTTTTGTTTTATTTATAATTTAATATTGATAGTGTTCCTGGTTTCCATTTATATGCATTATAGGTTTAAAGTACATCACCATCTCTCCCGCCACAGCATCATTTCCTCCATGCCATAGGTAGCTCACTAAACTACCTCTGTAAACCCTAAAAGAAAGCACTTATTAGAAGGGAAGGGCTTAGGAACTAGGCAGAGTTAATGTGAGTAATCTAGACTTTCTCTGGAAAGAAAAACCTTGTTGGATGTCAATGAATCAATCAATCAGTCAGCAAACATTTATGAAACATCTCTTGTGCCATGAACTGTGCTAGATGCTGGACATATAAAGACAAAAATGAAATAATCCTTGCTTTCAAGGAAGTCTCATCTTATCATGGAAGACAAACTAAACATGTACAAGAATATACAGAATAGTTATTGTGTAATTTGTGGGAAGACGCCAACAGCTGAAGGAAAATGGATCAGGAAAAGTTGGATAAAAAAAAAAAATGCTTCTTGGGAAGCAAGTTTATTTTCAAGCAATGTATGATAAAGCTGAAAAGATAGCTGGATCTCAGTTGTGTAGGGTTTTAAATGATCAGCAAAAGATCCTTGAGGTACTTGGTCCTTTAGATAATAGGGATCCATTGGTGCTTGATGGGCAGATTTTGAGAAGCATCTACTTGAAACCAAACAGGATTCAGGGAATTAACATCAGGTCTCTGTAGGTTCTGTGATACTCTGTGATCTGTTTTTATCACCATGAAGCAGCCAATCAAACAGGCATTACTTACAGGTCCAACCTTGAGGGATTTATAATCTAATCTAATCAGATCCAATTCATGTCATGCAAAAAATTCTCAGAATCAAGGTAAGGAATGAATCTCTCTTCTGGGCTGATTTTGCCCTTCTCTATTCTGCAGATGCACCAGGACTGCACACTTTGAATTAAAATCTTTTTTTTTTTCTGGTAGAGCTCAACTCTTATGGAGACCACAGTTAATAAAAAAAGAACACACAATACAGACTAATTTTTTCTACCAAGAACGGTTTGACTGTACAAACTGTTCTTACAGTCATTAAATAAGCTTTTGTATTCCTGTGTTGTCTAAACTCAAAGATCTCATGCATTTAGAGACTGGAGTTCCTGTCAGCTAATGATAATATGCTTAAATTTCACATACCCTGCAGGGACCTAGCATTGGCCAGTGTCTTCCTATTATTTCGTTTTTTACACTGGGATTTAAAAAAAAAAAAACATACAGTAATGAATAGTTATCCTAAATAATAATGCAGTAACCAAGATCTTATTTAATGAGCGCACTAATTCCTTGTGTTTTAATGGGAATAATGCAGTAATTAATTATTCTTTGTTTAGGCTTTGGTGGGGACATAGAGATAATCTGAGCAGAGTTGTTTCTCATGCCCATAGGACCCATTCCCAGAGGAGAGACTAAAAAAATGAAAAGAGCTTTTCTTTTCTTTCCTTTCCTTTTCCTTCCTTCCTTCCTTCCTTCCTTCCTTTCTTCCTTCCTTCCTTCCTTCCTTCCTTCCTTCCTTCTTCCTTCCTTCCTTCCTTTCTTTCTTTCTTTCTTTCTTTCTTTCTTTCTTTCTTTCTTTCTTTCTTTCTTTCTTTCTCTCTCTCACTCTCTCTCTCTTTTTCTTTCTTTCATTTCTCCCTGTGTGTGTGTCTCTCTATCTGTCTCTCTCCCCATCTTTCTTTTTCTCTGTCTCTCTGAGTATCTCTCTGTCTCTATCTCTGACTATCTCTATCTCTCTCTGTCTCTGGTTCTTTCTGTCTCTCTGTCTCTCTTTCTTTTTCAGATCTCATCATTTAGAAATTGGCCACATTCTTTTTGATATCCATTAATTCCAGAAACAAGTAGATATTCAGGGAGATGTTATGTTTTCTAGGCAACTTGCAAGCACTGCTTCCAATTGCAGAAACTGTTATTCAGCTTTCATTACTGAACACTATTTAGAACCCACAAAGTATATGGGACTGCAAACGAGTGGGAGTTGGGGTGGACAGCAGATGTCCAATATAAAATGATCCTATTTCAGGGTGATTTTCTGTATGAAGAGGATCACAAGGCAAGGCAAGATTTCTCTCTCTCTGGATTATTATCCTGACCCTGTTCTGTGCTGACATCTAGGTTACTCATCTGTAAAATGGAGATAATAACAACACCTGACTCCCAGGCTTTTTGTGATGATAAAATGAGATCATATTTGTAAACTGCCTTGCAAACGGTAAAGTGCTATATAAAGGTTAACTGACATGGACCTGTTGCTCCCCAAATCCTTTTTATCCTTCTTTAAGTTATGGATCAATTATATATATATTTGGCATTGGCTTCTGGGTTGGTTACTTATTGTTTTCTATGATCTCTGGATCAGACTGGAAACTTCTGAAGAGCAAGGAATATGTTTTGCCTTTATTTATATTCCCTACATTTAATACAGGCTTAGTGCCATAGACATAGTAGGTGCTTAATAAAAGTTTATCTACTGACTAATAGGATGGAGGATAGGATCAGATTTGTAATTTTGTTAGTATACAAAAATTCCAGGTGAGGAAATTTCCTCTACCAATGCACATCTCCATCTTCTCTACAACCTTAGAGAGTTGCTTATTGTGCTCAGAGGTTTACTTAGCCAGGGTCAATCACACAGCCATCAACATCCTCATCAATATAATAGCCAATATTTATATTATGCCTTACGATTCTTTTTTTCTTTTGACTTGCAATTTTTTATTGAAGCTTTTTTTTTCAAAACATACCCAAAGATAATTTTTCACCATTGACCCTTACAAAAGCTCATGTTCCAATTTCCCACCTTCCCCTCACCTCCTCTCCTAGATGTGCCTTAAAATTTTAAAGTTCTTTACCTGTGTTATTTCTTTTGGATTTCCCATCTGAAGACACTGAAAATGTCACACTAAATGATTTCTCCAGGGTCATTCACTTAATATTTGATGCTATATTTGAACTTGGAACTTCCTGATTTCAGATCTGTTCTGTAGGGATGAGTTAGGAGAGGATAATCTATATTTTCTATTATACACCCACTTTACAGGTAAAAGAGAATAAAATCTCCTTCCCTTTAAAGAATTTACATAATAGGTGACCAGAATTGGGGGGTGGGGGTGTAGGGAGGAACAAATCAATAACATACAAAAAAGCTGGTTTTGTTTAGTAATATCCTACTCTTAATGACCCTCTGGACCATACTGTTCTTTCAATGAACAAAAGATGAAGGCAATTATTTTTCTCAATTGTGCAGCTTGCAAAGGAAAGGGCAGAAATGTTTTTGACAAGTATGCTACCCTAATTTTACATTTATCTGGGATGAATGTGACTGGCTGGGTTCTTGGCAATGATACTGGAGTGATCTGTCATTTCCTACTTCAGTGGATTAAGGCAAATAAAGGTTTAATGATTTGCCTAGAGTCACATGACTAATACGTTTCTGAGATTGGATTTGAACTCAGATCTTCCTGACTCTGGTTACCTCAGGCACACAAAAAAGAGAAAAACACAAGTATTATAAGCTTAAGTACTAAATTTTTATGTATAGCCCCACTTAGTGCAAAGGGTCATACGGCATGGCTATAATTTACATGGGTTGCAGCTATAAATGAATTACCATGGGAATGATATTCCTGTTTCTGGAAAAAGTGTCCCACAGTAATCTAAATTTTGACACTCATCACTTTGTTAAGTGCCTATTGCAGTCCAGGCACTTTGTATGGGCAATAGAGATACAGAGACATAAGTGAGATGATTCCTGCCTACACAGACTTTATATTATAGGCAAGTATTCCTGAAAGGGAAGAGGTTTAATCTGGGCATTATATTAACTTCATTGATTAAATGAGCCCCTTTGAAAAACACTCCCGTTATTCCAAAAGAATGGTCTTCCCAGAGAGCAACACTAGGGAGGAATCGGAGTATTTTCCATTTGAAGTCTCATGAGCGATTGGTTTATAATCCAGACTAAAGGCTCCAGGCTTCTTGAGGGAGAGACCGTAAAACATGGAAAAGGCAGCATTCCAAAAACCACGTTTCTAGGATATATGTGCCCCAGATTTTCAGGGAAAATGTCATGACGATCTCCAACACAGAAACTTAAGACTTGCGTGTTGTTATGGCAGCCAAGCTTTTATAGTTTTTTTCTGGTTCAGTGGTTTTTCAAGCTAAAAATAGGCTCCATTCTGACCTATCACATCTCCCCACTCAGCTGAAAGAGGCTGTTTTGATACTGACAATCAAGTGTTTCAAAAAGTCAAGTCTTTTCAAGTAGATGCCTCTAGGCAGCTCTGTTAGAGTTCTAATCGGTATCCTCTCTTTAAAAATCTGCAACTTATATCCCAGCAGGGCCATTTTGAAGAAGACATTCTGTGAATGTGAAATGGGGCCATCCTTTGGCCCCAGTGGTGGACCAACACAATTCTCTTTCTATTCTTTCCAGAGGTAGATAGGATCTTAGTTCTTTCTCTGTCTCCCTATTTTTCAGATTACTGATATGACACCCAAACTCATCTAATAAAGAAAATCATCAATAATCAAGATCATTGTATCAGGCTAAAATTACAGATTAGAAGCGAGGTAAAATATTTAGGGGGTATGAGTTAATCGGCACGAACAAATACATAATATAGAATCATAATATTTAGATTTGAAAAATTATCAGCCAACACTGTCATTTCTCAGATGAGTAAACTGAGATTCAATAATATTTCATGGCTTATCCAATGTTTCAGAGACAGGTTCTCTGACTATTAGATTCTAATTCTAATGCTCTTTCTGTTAAGGCATACTGTAGGGATGGAAGGATTTTGGACTCAGGGTAACCGCACCTCACATGATCTGAGTTTGAGAGGGATCTTAGAGATCATCTGGGTTCGACATCTTCATATTATTCCCGATGATAAGAAAGGGAAGATGAACTTGTAGAAAGTTACTTAGTATTGACAACTTGAATACATGAATTAATGCAGTGATATGATTTTAATTGAAGTATCTTGATTCCTGATTACCTTTTTTATTTTATACCACATTTTTTTTCCCAAAAGGAATTTGAGTTCATGATCTGAAAAATAATACAGTCAGAGATTCAAACTGTTCCCTAAAATGGTGGAGTTCAGCAGACTCAATGTACCCTACTGTATTCCTGACCTTATTTCATTCTATACTTGAGTCTTCCTCAAAGGTTGAATTAGGCTTCTCAGATTCTTTCAACTCTGTAATATTATGATACTGTAACTCACCAATGTCCCAAATCACCAAATTTTCATGTCGGGAGGGATATCTGGGGCCCTCTGATCCAGTTCAGTCTCAAAAAAAATTACTATAATATATCCAGTAAGTGGGAATACCTTGAACTCCCAGTGAAGGAGCACCTATAACTCCTAATGATCTCATTTCACTTTGGGATGACCTTCACTATCAGGATCCCACCTCTCCACCCCCAGATTAAACTAAAGTTTGCTGTATTGAAAGTTCTCTTCATTCTTTCCTCTAGAACCGAACTGGACAAGTCACATTTCCCCTACCCTCATCTGACAGTCCTCCAAATACCCCAACACAGCAATCAGGACCCACTGGAGTCTTCTCTTCTTTAGTTAAGCACACCCTGGTTCTTCCAGAATATTTGTCTAATTTGGACTCATTACCATTCACCATGCTGGTCTTCTTCTAAATCCTTTCTAACATTTTTCAGTCCTTCCTAAATTGTGACATGTCAAAGTGAGCCAAATAGATTCTAACCAGGGAATAATAACAGTAGGACTATTAATGGTTATTCTCCAAAGTAATATGATAGTAAATACAATCTAAGATGACATCAACCTTTTTTGTTTTCTACATCACACTGTTATTCATTGTATGTTTATTGCGTATGAAAACCCTCAGAATTATTAGTATGATTATTTTTTAGATAAATTTCAATACAGCTGTATAATCCTCATCTTATATTTCTGAAGTCAATTGGTTGAATGGAACTGAAGGACTCTGAATCCAAGATGTCAAGAGGTAGCATGGCAAAATGGCTACAAAACTAATTTTTGATTTCAGGAAGACTTAGATTCAAATCCCTTCTTTGACACCTAGGATTACATAACCCCTCATTATTATTGTTTCAAATCTACATTAGTGGATGGAGTTATTTATATAAACAAATGAACAGATTACCCCATCCCTGTATATACACATACAAAGGAAATAGCGAATTTTTTTTAAAATTAACTTTCATTTTATTAGATTTGGTTTAATATTCTAGCATATCCAGATCTTTTTGGGTATTGAATATTATCAAGTTATCCTTCCCATCTTTATCTAATGAACACATTTGATAAACATGGCTCTTATACCTGTCTTTACATAGCATAAGATTTCTCCTTGCCTGACATCTCTCTTCCCTCATTGGATCCTGACCATAATGGGTCCCACACGCTCTTGAGTACTTTTTCAGATAGTGGGTAATCTTTCTTTTGGTCCTTCAATATCTGGTTTCTTGCCCCCTGAGGTGGCTCTGTTGGAGTCAAGGAAAACCTGGCCCTGATTCAAGTAGGGTGAGCAAAGAATACTGCTTGGTACTTGGTATTGCAGGTAGTTAGGTTGTCAGTTTCTCACCTGTTTAACTAGCACGCAGACCAGTTAACATTTCTCCAGATTTCCAAGCATCTAATATTTCTTGGAAATTGGTTATCTTAGCACAGAAATGTTCATTTCCCCAGCTGTTTTGAATGAATTAAAAACACCATTGCAGAATTGCTCACTGTTTTCCTTTTGTTTTGTTAAGCCTTCTATTTTAGGAGTAACAATAACATTTCCCAATCAGAAAACAATTAGTCAATTGTCACGAGGTTAACGATGACTCAGTGACAAGTTCAGCTCTGCTATAATAAGCCTTTGTTTTTCAGCTAAAAATCCTTCAATGATTCCTCTCTTGAGTTTAGTGAGAGATTTCTCTGTAGCATGAAAGAGTTAATGAAAATATATCAATGCTTAACTGAGTCTAAAATTCCAACATGGACGCTACATGCATCAAGAGAATTCCAAATATGATTATCAAGGTAATTTTAGAGAATCTCTCTTTGGAAAATTAATTTCCATTTCTGCTTCTATTAAAATTAAGAACAAAATAAAGCCAAGTCCAAGTTTCAGTTCAATCATTTAGCATTTTGCGTTTTCGGATCTGCGGGCACGTCTGACTATTCTACCATAACATCCAAAGCAACTAGCAGATTTTGATCATATTTGAAATAATGATACAAGTTATTACCAAACACTTTATGTGGCATTTCAGCTTATCATCCATATTGAAATATTGCTTGCAAATATATTCAGGCAGGAAGATGTTTGGACATTGTCAATTGATTTTAGTAAGATGTGGCAGCTGAATAGATACAAGGGTGGGGTTAAAGCTGATTGTACCATTATAGATGAAACAATGGAAACAAAGCCCAGAACACATTTGGAAAAACGAATATCTAGAATTACATTGGTCAGGGATCAATGCATGTCATCCTGCCTGGGTGAAGTTTTCAGGACCCAGAACTACATTATTCCCTAGAAGATTGTAAGGTCCTTAGTGTCAGAGATTTCTTTATTTTTTGTCTTTATACTCCGATTTCCTAGCATTGTCCCTGGAATATCAAAGATCCTGATAAATTCATATGGAAAATATCTTCTGTTTATCAATTTAAAATCATATTTAAATATGATTTAAAGTAATTTATCTGTTTTCTTCTGTCTTCGGCAATCAAGGCAATGTGAGGAATGAATTAGGGAAGAAAAATCCAATTTCCTTTGGCTACTTGAGTGGTTGTGGAAGACAACTTTCACACTGCTGAATATAGCTCTTTATTTTCCCTGGATGCTCAATTAAGCAAATTTCTCTAGAATTTGTCTCCAGATCTTTGCAGAATTTGATTGTTCACACCAAAATGGACGCTGTGGCCTTATTTTATATAAGAATTGCTCCTGACTAGTGTCTGCTTTTATTACTTACATAGAAAGCAAAGGGATTTATTAGAGAAAAGCAATGACTTTTAAGAGAATGTGCTTTGGATTTTCCTGATGTTGAATCTTTTCTAACTCCTGACTCATCATCAGTAATACACAAAAAAGAAACATGATAAACAAGGAAAGGATAACCTGTTGTCAGCAGATAATGATAGAACAGAATTTATAACGACTTATGCTCCACTATTAAATAAAAATCAATAACAATAATAATTTATATTTATATAATATCTACTACATCCTAGGAACTAAGTGATTTACAAAGATCTCACAGCCACCTTGGAATGTAGATGTCATATTTTCCTTATTTCACAGTTAAGGGAAACTAAAGCAAATAGAGATCAATTCACTTGCCTGGGTTAAAATATCAAGTAAATGTCCGAAGCTAGACTTGATTCAATGAATTCCTGATTCCAGGTCTTGTGCACTGGGCCACCTGGCTGCTATGAGAGAATGATCCTCAAGAAAAATAGAGCAAACATAGGCAAGAGAAAATTGAAATTAGTATAAACAAGTAACACCTACAAGCTTTAAATAAATTTAGCCTCAAGATCCAGATAATTGCATAAGAAAAGTACTGAGAGAAATTGCAGTTACTATCAAAGGCTCATGATCAGTAATCTTTGACAAAACATGAAAAATGAGTAAAGTATCAGATGCATAAATATCATTCCAATGTTCAAAACTGAGAAAGCAACAACAATGACAGATACTGAAGTGATGTGTTGTTGAGGTTTATACCAACCTTGCAAAGTTTGAGATGATTACTAAGCAGATCTTTATGGAATCTTAGAAAGTGGTGATCAGTGGAGATAGCATGGGTTCAATAATTTTTAATTATATGAAAACATATTTCATGTCCTAATAGATGGAAAATTTAGATTATAAGTATATTACCGATGATAATTTTACATTAATATATAGATGCATTTTCTAATAATTGTGTTATCCAAAAATTAAATGGCTATCTTTAAAATGTGTTAGTTCCTCCTTGAAGAAAGAGATTAATCAGAGGCTAAATAATGTCCTCTAAGAAATTTTAGAGCGGAGATTCACATAATAAGGTGGAGGTTAGACTAAATGACCTCTAATTTTCATTTCAATTCTAAGATTCTAGTATTATCATTATTATTGTCATTTAAAATTGTTTCCATGCCTGTCTTCATTTGGTTTTCCTACTTGGAATCTATTTCCAGCTCTTTTCCCCTTAAACTATTCTGCCTTTCTTTTAAGACCCATCTTAAGGTCAATTTGCTCTAAAAAGCTTTCCTCAGCTTCTCTAGCCCTGGTTGATGTTGCCCTCCTTTGAACTTAAGTCTCTACTACTCATTTGCACTTACAATATGCTGACTTTAGTTAGTATCTCTGGATGTCTGATTTCTGTTTTCATTATTAATTGATCTTTCTCGGGCAGGAATGGTGTTTTCTCCATATTCTCTGCACCTAATATATACATTGAACTCATTAAATATTTGATGATAATGAAGATGATTGTGTTGATGATGATAGGAACATTTGCTCCCATAGGACTGTGTATGGGCATCTTGTTCCATAACCTTGGAAAACGAGCCAGGGTAGTTGCACTGAAAAACCGTTTGAGTTTGTCCAAATGTGACCTCATTTAAATAACCATTTTCAGTTTCTATATATCTGCAGCTTCTTAGAGAAATATCTGTTATTTAAGAATATTAGCTTGCATGAGAATAAGAATGTTTTTCTGAGGATGGATACTGGGAACTTTATGATCAGGAAGATTAGACAACCACCTACCGGTGTAAATTCAGAAACCCTGTGAAACCCATGGCACCACAGAGAATAATTATAAATTTACAGGTCGATACTTTATTGTTAGAGCAGAAAGAAACCTTGCAGATAGTCTGGTCCATACTTGTCATTTTATTTATAAGGAAATAAAGACTTGGATAGGTGGAGAAATTATCCTGTGATAACTCAGTAGGGTAATGAATGAGTTGAGGCCCAGGGAATCTGACTTTCTATTCAATTCTCCTTCTACCATACCAGGTCCCCTTATCCTTGTTCAAAGACAAGTGACTTCAGGAGGGGAACATTTGAAAGAGTTTCAGCATGTTTACCTTATTGTGAATGAATTAAAAAAAAAAAAAAACTGAGTCCAGGTTCTGGAAGGGGACAACAAAGTGTGCAGGATAAAAAGGCAACCAAGAAGGAGTAAATGTGTAGAAAGGAGAAGGCTGGGAAAACCAAAGAACTATAATATTGATTTACTATTTTTATTTGGGAGGGAGTAATTCTGGGTAAGGAGAAAACATAAAATAACTCTTGTTTTTTGTCATGCCGTGTCCTTGAGGGAAGGGACAATTTTATCTTTAAACATTTACATCTCATGTACAGCACAATGCCTTTCACTAGGTAAGTTGTTGGTTATTTATTTATTTACTTATTGATCTCTCCATCTATTTATTTGTTTGTTTATTTATTTGTTTATTTATTTATTTATTCATTTGTTTGTTTGTTTATTTATTTGTTTGCTGAGGCAATTAGGGTTAAGGGTCTTGCCCAGAGACACACAGCTAGGAAGTGTTAAGTGTCTGAAATCACATTTGAACTCAGGTCCTCCTGACTTCAGGGCTGGTGCTGTATCCACTGTGCCACTCGATTCATTTTAATTGAATGAAATTGAATGGAAGAGACAGCATGGCATAGTGGATAGAACCCTGTGCTTAGAATCAGAAGACCTGAATAAAATCCTACTTTATTAAAAAAAACTGCATGATTCTAGGTGGATATACAACCTTTCTGTGTTTTGATTTTCATTTCTTTAAAATGGAGGTATTGTTATCAATAGCCCTCTGAAGTTCTTTCTAACTCAAAAACTATGAACTTATGAACTGAAATAATGAGGTCCACACACATCTGGTTCCTTTATGTTTACTTTTTTAAAGTTCATATTACATCTAATAGTTAATCTACATAGACTTCATTTTGAAATGGTACTTAGTATAGACTTTATTTGAATAACCAGTAAAAAAATCTTATTCCTTAACTACTATTGAATATAGAATCTCGTATGCAGATTTTTCACTGACCTGCCTTTCAGAAACAATCAGTACATAGCTTCACTTTATCAGAAACTTTCTATAAATAGTTCCCAACAAAATGTGTCTGCTTTTTTTTTTTTCCCCTTGTTCACAGATTGTTATAAAAATGCTAGGGAAATCGAGACTATGTGATTAAGAATATGTTTTAGACTGGGTGATGTGACAACTATATTCAGAAGACTTTTTAGACCCAAGTTTGGATTCAATCTGTTCAAATCAATCTTCTTTGGAAATATAACTCAAAATCGTCAAACATAGAAAAGTCTATCAATGAACAATTATTAACTATCTTATCCAGGAGTAAGTTACAAACCATAGTTAACACAGAAAGCTTTGGAGTAAAACGGGAGGAGAGGGGAATGAGTAACAATTACAAGCCCACGTACAGCCTGAGAGAAAAGAGTGTTTTGGGCACAAAGACTAAAAGGATACTTTCAAGAAATGAAATAGGAAATCCAAAATGTTATTTCAAAGGAAAAAACAACTAGAGAGGAGGAAAAATGAAAATTAACAAATTACAACAGACAGTAGCAAAGCTTATCCAAGAATACAATTGCCTGAAAATGAGAATGGGTCAAATAAAGCAAAGAGACAGTGGAACAAGAAATATTCCAGTAAAACCAAATTGTAACTGCTATATGGAATTATGAAAAGAAATGAGAATTAAGAGGTAAGAATATTTCTTAGAAGAGCCTAGGCTAAAGATTTTAAACTTTGAGTGAATAATGGATAAGATTTGAGTAGATGGGTAATCTATATCTCTCTCTCTATCTATAGATAGAAAGATAAATATGTATCTATGTGTGTGTGCTTGTATCTGAGTCTGTGTGTATGAATATACAATGTATATATAGAAATGTATAAACATATATGTATGTGCCTCTGTGTATATTTAAACACATGCACTCACACTGAGCTTGGGATCAAAAAGACTAATCTTCATGAGTTTCATTAGCTGTTTATTCTGAGAAAGTCATTTAGCTCTGCTTGCCTCAGTTTCCTCATCTGTAAAAATGAGCTATAGTAGTAAATGGCAAATCTACTCCAGTATCTTGGTCAAAAAAATCCTAAATGGTGTCATAAAGAGTCAGATATGACGAAAGGATTAAACAATAACATACATAAATATGTATATGTGTACACCCACAAATATAGATGTCTATAAAAAATCCAAATTTTCATATCTAATTTTTTATATCTGCATATATATAATAAACACTTAAATACACACAGATATAAATATATTCATGTTCATCTTTCTCTCTCTCTGTATCACACAGACACAGACATGTAGACAGACAGACAGACAGACATACAGACATACACACATACACGCCCTCAAAAATGTATCTCAAATTGATTAATTTAAAACCGAAAGACTTGGCTATTCTATTTCAATGTGAAGTTTTAGTTTCTTTTTTTTTTGACCTAAAAAGAGGATTTTCACAGCAGAATGATTACCTTCAAACAATATTAATGGGCAAAGTGTCATTGGCTTTTTTTTTTTTTAATGGCTCACTGAAAATCATTGATTCAATAGATTTTGGCTTCAACTAGGCAAGAACTTTCTCCAGTCTAGTTATATGTCCCTTGTGGGTCACAATTCTCTTTCTTACTTCAATATTTTGTGGATTATGATTTCATTCTCCTTGGTATTTCCTTCATTGATGCAAAATGCAACTCCATTAAGCCACAGTATTCAGACTTGAATTGCTCTGGGAAAAACAAAGAAATGACAACAACAACAAAACTGCAAAAGTTTACAAGGTTCTATCCTCTTTAGTGATAAAATGCTCGGTTCATATATACATAGTCCTTTTCTGTCCCTGTACAGAGAGCCTTCTAAAATTGGTGGTATTTTCTAGGTATCCAGTGACTGGTAGCCAGTAAGCATGTAATAAATGTTTATTGACTGTCAGATTTTGCTTCACTGATAGAATTTTCAAAAAATAAGTTTCAATTCTAATGGGAAGTCAGAATAGACATTTCATAAAGAGATAATATGCTTGCTATTTTATTTTTTGCTTGCTATTTTATAACAGCCTTCTGATCTTGTTTCAGTTGCTACTGGATTACGCCTGGACAAAAAAGAGTTTGTTGTTGGTGTTGTTTGGTCTTTTCAATTTTGTTAAATTTTTCAGAATCTTATTTGGGGGGTTGTAGGCAGAGATATAATTATGGTTTCCCATTGCCTTCTCTAACTCATTTCATACATGAAAAACTGAGACAAACAGAGTAAATGACTTGCCTAGGATCACACAGCTTGTAAGTGTTTGTAGCTGTATTTGAATCTATAAAGATGTCTCTAGATTCCAAACCTAGGCTTCTATTCTCTATAATTTAGACACCTCAAAAGAAGTTTCGATGTTTCTCTTTTTTGTCCCCACTCACTTCTGCACTTCAGATTTTTATCTTTTGGTCCATTATTTTTCACTCATTCTTTGTTCATACGTATATTTGAGAAGCAATGTGACAGTGGAAAGAATGATGCACTAAGAATCACACAGTTTGCTTTCAAATCTTAGCTCTGTCACCTAACCTATAGGACTTTGGGCAAATAATTTACCTCTCTGAGCCTCAATCTGCTCATTGATAAAATTAGAAGAGCTGTATTAGACCAGTGTTAAACTCACATACAATGCATATTGACTCAGGAAATCACAAATCTATGCTGTATTGTATTATATTTTGTTAAATATTTCCTGATTATATTTTAATCTGGTTCTGGTGTACTTGGAACAGTTGGAAGGCTGCATAGAACATTCAATTTGTGAGTTTTACCCCTCTGTACCTGATGACCTTGAAAGTCCCTTCCAACTCTGTGTGAGTTCTTAATGTGATCGTAGATAACATGAAGAAAAGCATGACTTCTTGGAATAGGAATATGGGAGTCCCCTTAAATTCTGTTTTCATCAAACTCATATGAAATATTGTGTTCTACATTACACAGTTAAAGAATGATATTGATAAGGTGGAGATTGTCCAGAGGAGGATGAGTAGGATTGTAAGAGACTTTGAATTTATGTCATTTGACTGTCAATTTATGGCATGATAAATATTTAACCCAAAGGTGGTGGTAGTAGGAACTTAAGGAGAACATTATTGAGAATACAATAGTATTAGATGCTCATATGGGAAACCATTTAAAACACACCACCAGGCACATTGGACATAAAATGTGGCCTTTTTCAGGGATATACTTTAAGCCCATTATCGTTCTGCTAGCCTTAAATCAATCCTTGTTTATCCTAAATAAATTAAATAGGACTTTCAAATTAAAGAGGGAATCAAATCAAAACATCTTATTAATCACTTTATATAAATAATATCAAGTTATATACCAACACCCAAAACTCATTAGTAACTCTTTCATCTTGTAGAATCTTTCTCTTTGATATTAAGATATTTTAATTTAGTAAATATGAATTCATAACAAATGTTAAGCAAAGACTGAGGCTTAAGGCTTTGAGCTTAAATCCAGGGATAACATTGAATCAATGGATAAACAAGATACTTAAATGCCTCAGTTTCCTCCAGGTAAGTAAAACACATCAACTATAAGTCTATCAGCAGGAAACTATAACTACATATGGAAAAACAAACAAACAAACAAATAACAACAAAAAAAAAACTTATTGGAATTATAAACTCAAAACTGAGTGGGTGACCATATTTATAGCAATCAGCAATTATACAATGCCATTTTAATGTCTGCAAATAGAATTATAAGAAAACCATGGTATGTTTTAAAAGCATCACAACAACAAAAACAACAACAAAAACATGTTCTATTAAGAAAAGAGAGGCTATCACTCTAAAGAATCAGTAGGAACTTGTTAACAGTTCTATGCCAGAAAGGAAGGAAAAGATTCATGGATATTTTTGGAAGTGATGATATTAAAAAAAAAAAAAAAAGTCCAAACCCTATGGAAATCTTGATGGAAGAAGTTGATGTGTGATAACAAAAAAATAGTCAAGACTGATAATGGATATATGTCATTTATTTGTCAAATGTAACCACTGTTGACTTCCCTTTGAATATATTCTAGGAAATGGCTAACATCCAAGTGGGCAATTGAAAATCCTTCTAAAGTGCCAGACACCAGAACTTAGCCAATAATATTGAGAAAGAGTCATTGAACAAATGGCCAATATCAGTAGATTTATTTGTGAAAATAGACAGGTTTATGGTGGCAATTCTGGACCAGGTGATTACCTCTAGAACCTATAGCTTAAAGAGCCTGGACTTACAGATCAATGCACATTATTAAAAAACAAAAACAGTCAAAACTGAACAATACATTACTGGAGGATGTAACACTATCCAGAATAGCCGGTGGGATATAACGACAACACTAACAACAACAATAACAACAACAATATAGTATTTTATATTTAAAAAGCAAATCCCAATAATCCTGTGAGGGACCTATTATTATTGTCCCCATTGTATAGGTGAGAAAAATGATTATCTCCAAGGTTAAGTGACTCTCCAAGTTTCACATATAGTAAATGTCACAGGGTGAGATTCAAACTTAGATCTTCCAGACTCAAAGCCCTGTAATTTATCCATTATTCCATCTAGTAATTTGGTCTTTCTTCTAAGTTCCAGTTTGGCATTTCCAACTGACTATTTGTTATTTCAGACCATATGTCATGTGGCCATCTCGAATTCAACATTCCAAAACAGAACTTGTCTTTCTCCCGCTTCTGAAATTTGCCATTGCTTTTGAAAGTATCGCTAAACTCCCTCTGACTTAGGTTCTCAATCTTGATGGCATCTATGATCCCTCACTCAATCTATATATCCAATCAGGTGTATCTTTTTGGTTCTACATTCACAGTATCTCTAATACATGACCTTATCCCTGGCCACACATATTGTTTCAGGACCTCATCACATCTTGCTCTTATTTATTAGGATTCCCTTCTAGACTGATTCCCTACCTTAAATTTCTCTGCCCTCCAATCCATTTTTTTTGCATAGCTGCTAAAGAAATTTTTAACACAGGTCTACTTCCTTCCCTAACCCCCCCACTCAGGTGAATGAAAAGTTTGAGAGAGGGAGAGTTTTTGGGGTAATTAAAAATCCACTTATTAATTATTCTTGCAATTCACCAATAAATTGAGATCATGGTTTTTCCTGGTAACAAAAGACCAATCATGAAGATCAATGGATGCTTAGATATCTTTGGAAAAGTGGGTGCTCCTGACAGGTGGAGACCAATCATGATTGGTGAACAAGCAAGGAGGCAGTAAGATGACAAGGTGGGCTGAACCCTGCAGTGCCTCCTGATGGTAACATGGCTGGATGTGACTCAGCTGCTTCTAGATGATAGAGCTAACTAGAACAAAAGAATCATCTCTACCCAGACCACCCGAATTGAAAAAGAAGCCAGAATTCACCTTTGCCCTTTAATCACAAATAAATTCTCTCAATTGGGTTGGGTCTCAAGCAAGAACATTTGTAGGTCCTGTCCTTCAAAGATTTCAGAGACTGGGCTCTAGATGAGAAAATAGAAAGAGGAAAAAATCCTATTAATAACTAACAATTGGCAATTAAAAATTGAAAAATGATCATTGCTCTCAACTGCCAAAGTAGACTCCAGTGACTTCCTTTTACCAGAGGGATCCATTATAAAGTACTTGTAATTTAAGATGCCTTTTTGCAGTCTTCTCATACTTTTTTCCCCAATACAATCTATATCTCAGTCATCCTAGCTTGTTCTTCCATTCTTAGAACACTCAATTTCCTATCTCCAGGCCTTTTTATTCCCTATTTCCAATATTTTGAGGGCTTTTCTTCCTTACCTCTGCCTCTTGGCATCCATGATTCCCTTTAAGACTCAATTCATTCAATATCTTTTTGCAGTGCTCCCATGTTGCTCCATATCCTACTCACTCTCAACACATGAGCTTTCTACTTTACTATTATCTTTCATCTACTCTGTGCATTTCCTCACTTAGGTATTTACTTGGCACATCCCTTCAAATGAGAGTTCCTTAATGAAAAGGGTTGTTTTTTGCCTTTCCTTCTATCCCCAGTATTCATTCATTTATTTGTTTAATGCTAATAGCATTTCATTTTCCAAAATAATGCAAAGATAGTTTTCAACTTTTGCCCTTGCAAAACATTATGTTCAAAATTTTTCTCCCTCCCTCCCATCCTTCCCTTCTAGACAGCAAGTAGTAGTAGTCCAATATGAGTTAAATGTGCTATTCATCTTAACAGGTTTCTACATTTATCATGCTGCACAAGAAAGTTCAAATCAAAGGCAGAAAAAATAGAAAGAAAAAAACAAGCAAACATAACAACAACAGCAGAGGTGAAAATACTGTATTGTTATCCACATTCAGTCACCATAGTTCTCTCTCTGGATTCAGATGGCTCTCTTCATCCCAAGTCTATTGGAATTGATCTGAATCACCTCATTGTTGGAAAAAGCCGTGTCCATCACAGTTGATCATCATATAATCTTGTTATTGCCTTTATTGTCCTGCTCATTTCAGTCAGCATCAGTTCCTGTGTCTCCAAGCCTCTCTGAAATCCTCCTGCTGATCATTTCTTATAGAACAATAATATTCCATAACATTCATTTACCATAACTTATTCGGCCATTACCCAGCTGATGCATCCCCAGTATTTCACAGAACATCTGGTTCATAGTATTAGCTTGTAAATACTTGGTTATTAAGACAAACTCTCAAACACCTAGGTAAAGAGATATAGGGCAGTAAGTACAGCATGAGTTGTGAGTTTTGATCCTAAGACAGAGGATGTCTGTTCTGTGTGTGTAAGTGTGTGTTTGTTTGTGTGTGTGTGTGTGTGAAAGATCCAGAAGGCATAAGGGTTCAAATCATTTGGAGCCAGGGAAAAGCCCAGCCCCTCAGATATTAGATACTTCAGAGTTTTAAACTTTCCAGGGGGATTCTTATACGAAAGATCTTAGATCCCAGACTAGCATTTTTGACCTCAGGTAGATGAAGATTTGACATTGAAGGTTACTACCTAAAAGAGTAAGATGACAAAAAAAAATGATTCAGTGTGATTAATATGCATTGATTGACTTTATTATTATTTCCTTATTAAATGTAGAGAATTTTCCAAATGTCAGGAAGGGCATCTTTCTAAATACCAAGAATCTCTAACTCACCCTATCAAAATGCAGTCCTGAAGTACATAATTACTGTCAATTAGCATTTCTATACCGCTGTATATTTGTAGAGAAAAATTACTGGTAAGATGTGTGTTGGACATTTATGTAACATTAAAGCATTAGAATATAAATGAATGCAAGTACATCAAAGAGCTGATGGTCTTGTTTCCAGAGAAGGACCACTTTAACCCCTGAAGAGAAATAACAGTTCTTATGGAGCTAGGAAAGAGAGGCAGAAAGAATGTGAATTTTCCTAAAGATTATGGAAGCCTTCTGGGGATACTAATATTAATCAGACATTCACAGGGATTGTTCTTTGGATAGAGATTAATAAAGGGAGAGACAGGACTAAGCAACATTTCAAAGAATATCTTAGGACCCATAAAATTTCTAAGAATTAAGAGAGAATAGTCCTGCTGTCTTTTAGCATGGTCAGTTCTTTTCTGGGCCGTTTATTGTAGTTGCCACAGTTTTGGGAGAACATTGTTAAGCAGGAAAGCATTCAGAGGAGAAAAGTCCATAAAAAAAAGTAAGTCAAACTCTTTACAATAGAGAAGACTCAAACAGGGCATAACATCTGTCGTCAAGGATTTTTAAGGGTTCTTACATTGAAGAGGATTTAGAATTGTTTGGTTGGATCCAGGAAGAAAAGAAAAGAAAAAGTAAACAAATAAATAAACAACAAAGAAACAAAAGCAACCTAGGAATGATAGGTGTTAATTGCAGAGAGGCAAATTTATAGTAGTTTTCCTAATTCTCAACCCTGAAAGTTAAATGATCTACATCAGGAGCTCGTGGTTTTCCTCTCATTGGAAATATCTGTCAGTTATTCAGTCAACCAGCCTTTATTCAGTGCCTGCTGTGAGTCAGAATTGGGAAGATAAAGAAAGGACAAAATACTTCCCTTTTCTCAAGGAGCCCAAAGTATAATAGAGGAGACAACATGCAAATGACTAGGTACAAACAAGTTATATAATAGAATAAATTGGAGCTAATCTGAAGAGGAAAGCCACTAGCAAAGTCTAGAAGACTATCTGCTTTAAATATAGATGAGATTCCTATGAAAGGGTTAGCTAATCGTGGAGCTATTTTACAGCTAATATTAAACTAATCTTACAGCTCTATAATTCAATTGACCATTCATCAGTTCCATCAGAGAAATTATGTTGTTATACAGTTGTGTCTATTTTAAACAATATTTGCAAAGATACTGCAGAAGTTTGCCATTTTCATTTCCAAATCATGTTACAGATGAGGAAATTGAGGCAAATAGGGTGAAGGGACTTGTTCAGTATCACAGAGCTAGTGAATGCTTGAGGCTAGATTTGAACTGAGATGTACCTCATTTCTAGCTGGATACTCTAGGTACTGCATCCACCTAGCTGTGTCCAGAGAGTTCTTCTATATACTCATCCTAGATTTATTCTCATCTTGGTCTGATGTCCCCTGTCATCAATTTTGGGCTGGGCAAAAATCCAGAGATTATAGAAATGCTGCAATAAAGTCTAGAGTTTCTAGGAACAATGAATGGCACTCCCCAAATAATCTACCCAAAATACACTGGACTGCTATAATGGCACCTTCTTGCCTCTAGGATCAGATATATAGCAAGGTCCTTATCAATTCTGAGTCTAGCTCATCTTTTCAATTTCTTCCATTGCATGGAATCTGATCATTGATTAAGCTAATATTTCAGGTCCTTCTTTTCTACTTTTTTTTTTTTTTTTTTTTTTTTTTTACTTTCTGCCCCTTGCATTTATAATGCACTGCCAAGCTCATATTCTCTGTGAATCCTTAGCTCATTGACTCTCCTACAGGAAGTTCTATCTCATCCTCTTCATTTTAAATATTCCTCCTCCTTATCATATTATCTTGCATATTCTTGTATTTTTAAGTGTTTGGTCCCCACCTCCCAGTGCAATATAAGTCCCTTGAGGACAGAAACTGATTTTCAAAGTCTATAGGCCCTAGGATTAGTATAGTGCTTTACACATATAAAATCATTAATTTAGGAGATTCGTGATGTGAAAACTCATTTATACGTGTAGAGTTGTACCTTCCCTCTAATTTAGAATAGAAGAGAGCTGTCTGGGCCTTTGAGAGTTTTTTGATTTGGGGATACCCAAAGACAGTAAGTATCAGACAAAACTCAAACCCATGTCTCTGACCCTGAGACTAGTGTTTTACTTCAGACGGCTCTGTTTTAGGCCTCTGTTACAATGGGCTGGATTGATTGGATTGGAATGGGTTGATAGTTTTAAAAAGTTGTGGAAGGGAAAGTGTTGCCCCTTCTGGCATCTGCTACAGCTCCCTGGTTCCTTTTGTTTGCTGTACCACTGAGAGCAATCTATAGACATGATTCCCTTTTCCCTGGTTAGTATTAAAATATTCACTGAGAAGTGGGGTGGCAGGGGATTATAGGAGAGAATATTATCTGCAGTTCTGAGCTCTGCTCTTCCCTGTCTAAGCAACAACTTGACAAAGTTAGGTCCCTTCTGGAAGCTACATTAACTTGGGCCACTGGGATATTACTGAGTACATTAGTGTCGGTGTATCCTGGCAGCAGTGGTGGCCAGGAGCTGTTCCCTCAGCATAATTCTCCTGACAGGGTCTGAATTTTAATAGCAAAATTTCTGCTGGGAAGGGAAAGGGGTAAAGTTATGTGAGCAAATATAGTATTTTATGAAGCTCTGTTTGAGTACAGAAATACCTAATGTTTTTATTCCCCATCATTTTAACCTTTGTTATCTTTGCTTCTCTCAAATATTTGCATTTATTCACAAACTTTTATAAGTACCTGCTTTAGCTGTTTGGTATACAAAGACAAAAAAGTAAAACACCCCCTGTCTTCAAAGAGATTACATTCTGCTGTGGGAGATGGCAATGTACAAATAAATAAGTCCAAGCTACATATAAAGGAAGTAAAATGCAATTAATTACTACACAGGTGATTACTAACACCTGAGGGTCATCAGGTATAGGAGGAGGCACTTTAGGTCAAGCCTTGGAGAGAGGCAGGGTCCCAAAAATGTTGAAGAGGAAGAAACTTCTAGGATTAGGGGACAACCTATGCAAAGATTTGGGGATAGGATATGGAATGGAGAAGATATGGCGTTCTAGGTAGAAAAGAATAGAGGCAAATTATCTTCTTTCCCCTCTGAACTAAGATACTTTTGCCAAAAATAAATCAGACAAATACTCTTTGGAAAAAGGAGGTGGATAAATGCACAAAGGCATCTTTATTCCCCAAAAAGAACATTCTTAGTAAGGTCTTTGGGCAGCTGCTGGGTTAGGACTCACCTTTCTCTTATGCTAGGAAGTCTGAGTTATTGAGCAGAGTGGGGGTGAAATCTAAAAGTACCTGAAATTTAAATAAAGGCCCAATTCCTCTGGGCAGCTCTCACATGATTAAACTTGTCCAGACATGGAAAAGACAGTGTATTAAACTGATCCCGTGTTTGCTCACCAGTACTCACCAGCCTCAACAACCGGTGAGCGGAATGAATTTTTATTGCAAAGAAGAAAAAAATTAGCCATAAGAACAAAAGTAAAAACAACAACAACAAACACTAAACACAATGAAATTAAAGTCCATAAAAAGCTAGAAGAATGAAGCCATCCTGCGGTATTCAAGGAAACAAAACCAAGAGTTCTTTTCATGATCAAGTTAATTTCTGCCAGTGTTTAATCAACTAATTGCTCAATTCCAAGCCTGTGTTTACAAGATGCCTGCCAGCTAATTGAAAAGTGACGCATTCTGCCAATCATCCCTTTTGATGGGCAAGATGTCAATGGGTTTCTTGATTTCTTACCTCTGGGTTATTTTTATCCTCAATTAGACATAGACCTGGTTAGTCTATGGCTACTTGGAAGTGTGCTGATTTCTTAAAGATGTATATCCCTATATGTCAGTTTCATTGAACTGTCATTCATTCATAGCTTTTCATTGATATCTTGCTAAATGCAAGGTATTATAATGAATGTAAATAATCATGCAGATTTCTCCAAAGATAATTACTTGGGGATCATAACTTTAAATTTAGAAGGGTCCATAGGACTAGACCAGAGTTCTTAACTTGGGCTGCATGAATAGATTTCAATGAGACTGAATTAAAAAAAAAATACATCTTTATTTCCACTTAACTCATTCTCAAACTTAGCATTTCCTTCAATATAAGCAACAAAATCTGTTTCTGAGACAGGATTCTTGATATATATATGTTTATGTAAGGTTTGTGTGCTATCAGTTATCTCCCCACAATGAACTCCCAAAGTTTATAGATTTCTTTTTTTTTTTTTTAAACTAGCAAAAAATCTGGGGAATTACAAAGAGAAAAACTTAGGCTTGAAATCAGGAAATATAAATAAATAAATCAAAGTATCAAAACTTCCTAGCAATCAGAGTTATTCAATGGTTCAGTGGACTACCTACAGGTATAATGAGTTTCCCCATTCAAGAAGTGGGTATATTTTGGTGGAGATTGATTTTATATAAAGGTTGGACTAGAAGCACAGGTTTAATGATTCTGTGACCCCCCCTGGCAATGGGTATACAGGTTTTAAATAAATAAGTGGGAAAAGAAATTTCATGGTCTTATATTGTTTTAATTCTCCCTGGTAAGTGCTTTTAAACAATAAAAGTTTCTTACTGTTTTAAAGTAAATACATAACTTTTTGTGTGAAATTTAGGTACCTTAGGGGTGTGTGTGTGTGTGTGTGTGTGTGTGTGTGTGTGTGTGTCTCAGGGAGGGGGGATTTTTGGGAGACATGAAAATTCCTCTGTGTGTAGAGGAGAGTGTCAAAATGCATCTCCTTCTATAAAATTCAACTTAAAACTGGAAGAACTGAGAACAATGTATGTAAATTCCCAAGAAGTGAATTTTGATTTCTTACTGTGTTCTAGCCTCACTTTACCTTGGCTGTTCCTCATGCCTACAGTGATGAGTGTCCTCACTCTACATGTTTATCTTTCAGAATCCCAAGCTTCTTTTAAGACTCAACCTATTATCTCTTACATATCATCTTTCTTGGTACCTTTAATGGTTCCCATTATCTTCCTATCATCCATCTGTCTGTCTGTAGGTAAGTATATGAGACTTATTGAAGAACTGAGCTTAAAAAGCTCAAGCTCTCCCATGGCATCCAGGGCCATCTCTAGTCAGCCTGATCTACATCTGGCCACTGGACCTAGATGGTTCTGGAGGGGAAAGTGTGAGGCGGCTGACCTCGCCCAGTCCTCCCTCACTTACATCCAATTCCCTTACATGTCATGGCAGCGCCTCTCTGATGTAATGGTCCTCTTAGAGAATGAAGGACAAGCAACAAGAACTGTCTATCTGTCATTATCTAGTATATCGCTAGGTAAAATCACAGATCTAGACATAAATCGAGAAGGGACCTTAAAGTAACCTTTCCCACACTGTCACTTTCTAGCATCCCTCCTTCCCCACTCTGAAAATGTAAGCTCCATGGCAGCAAATGATATTTTTGTCTTTTTTCTATATTGACAGACCCCATGGACAGAGTGTCTTGCCCATGGTAGGTGGCTATTTTTTTTTTTTTTTGCAGCATATTGTATTTTTATAAACAAACATGTCCTAAGAATTACAGCTATTCATAATTGAGAAGGTTGCTTTGGGAAGTAGATAATAAGTTCCCCTTTGCTAGAAATCTAGGTATCTGAGGTCAGGAATGTTTAAAGGGAACCTATGCACACATATGGATTGAAGACTCTTGAAACTCAGGCATTTTGAGAATGTATGAAATTTCTTCTATTGAGTAGGTCGTTGAATGGTGAAAATGTCCAATATCTGGACCAGAGATTCATGAAGATAGCTTTAAACCTTTCTTGGTTGGCTTATTATGAGAGTGATGTCATCTGAGCTTCAGAAAAAAAAAAAAAAACAAAAAACAAATATTTGTTATTTAGAAATTCTCCGCTGGAATATTTGGTGAAAAAGATCTTGCCTTGTGCTACCATTTTGTTTCAGAATTCTGATCATTTTCTTCCTTCTTATTCATTCTTGACTAGGATCCTCTGTGAGGTGGTAAGAACTTGTGAAAATCTTCTATCTCACCATATACATCCCTTTACCTTCTCAGAGAAGAATCCCAGAAAATCTGGGAGGATCCATAATTTAGAAAGACATGAATAAAATGGGAAGATATTTTAGAATTATAGACATATTGAACAATTGTGATTCTAAATTTCTCAATATATTCTTGATTTTGTAGCAAAAATGACCTCATTTGTTCTGGGTACATGATTTTCTACCTTTGTTCTCCGAGGCTTTGAGCAGGCTGGGCTATACCTGAAATGCCTTCCTTCCTCACTTTGACCTCTAGGAATCCTTACTTACTTTTATCAATTGGCTAATGTACCACCTCCTAAAAGAAGTCTTCCTCTGACTCACATAGTTATTTCTGTACTTTCCTTTGAAATTGTATAGGATTTATTTCATAGTTATTTTGCATTCAATTAATCTTGAATGTAGGCCCTGCTTTGTTTTTATTTGTTTAAACTCAGCACCTAACACAATACCTGGTGGGTAGTGAGCCCTTATTAAATAAATTGAATAATTAGTAAATTCATTAAATGCAGAAAAGGGTTGGGAGAAAGTGAAACAATTCTCTAACCATGGAATAAAGAGGGAGGGGGGATAGACAGATAGAGATCTATAAATATATAGATAAATATATATATATATATGTATATATAAATCTAAATATCTATAGATTATCTCTATCTACCTATCTACTTATCTATCTATCTATCTATGTCAATTATATGCCCTAAACCTTCTGGATTAGCCTTAATTTCAAGAAAATATAGTGTGCTTTTAATGAAACTTTGGGAAAAGGAAGATCCAAATTTTCCTTACCCTCTTAGGTGCAGACAATCTAAGAGATTAGGGAAAAAAGGAGATGAGTTTTTGGTATTAGATATGATGTGATTATAAAAGAAAGAACTCAGGTGATGGTGTTTGTGAAACCTTTGGGTTGGATGCCCTAAGGATTTAGCTAGACATATCTTCGTTTTGGGAGTACTTGAGAGGTAGCACTAGAGACTACAGTGGCTAGGCTGGGAGTCTTTGGAGAGAGAGTTAGATGCTTAAGGCTGGCTCTCATTCAAGGTACAGATCTAAAGGGCACACTTAAGATTTCTTTCTCAATTTCCCAAGTGCCTCAATAGGGAAAGCAACAGAAATTCAGACCAGAATCTTTGTTCAGGAAGAAAGATTGTGCTTTTGATCATAGGATTCCATATTACTTTATGTTATTCTTCCTTCCTTCCTTTCTTCCTTTCTTTCTTCTTTCTTCCCTTTCATTCCTTCATTCCTTCTATTTTCTTCTTTCTCTCTTTTGTTCCCCTACTTCTCATTTATACTTCCCTTACCCCCCAAATAAAAGTTGATGCTTTAAAAAAATATGACTGTCCTTCTTGTTTTTATCTTTATCCCCAAATAACAGCCAGTAAACTGTATATTTAAGTTAGGAAAAATAATTAGACAAAACCTCTTAAGTGATTGAACATCTCTGAAATGTTTCACATTCTGAGCCCTTTGCATCTCCAGTGAAAAGAAGGAGGTGTGTTTTTACCATTTCTTCACCAGGAACAAGAGCAATTATCCCAACTCTACAGCTTCCCGTATAATTTCATTGTTCTTTCCATTTACATCATTCTAGTCCTGGGTTTTCTTCTGATTCTGCTAACTTCCTTCTCTATTAATCTGGACTAGTTTTCCCATGTTTTCCCCAATACCTTGTACTTGTCATAGCTTATTGTACAACAATAGACAATGGCATTCATAATGTTTTTGAGTCAACAATTCCTCAATTGATTGTCAGTTCACTTTGCACCTTAGACACATTTGAGCAGAGATCCACTGAGGAAAAAATATAAGGTCATCAGATATTATGATTTATGCTAATGAATATTTTATTCAATGACTTAGACACAGACATAGATAAATGGTATACTTATCTGATCTGCAAATAACAGAAATCTGAAAAGAATAGCCAACCTACTGCATGACTGAGTCAAGCTTTAGTCTTGTGAGCCACAAAAAGGTGACATAGGTAATATAAGGAGCTCTCAATATGTTATCGATGGTAATTTGAAGAGGCAAAGGAATCATCATGAAGGGAATTTATAATCCAAAAAGAAGGTAGATGGATAATGTAGGAAGAAGAAAAAAATAATAGTTCTGCTGCCCCAAATGCTTCATTGATATTTTCCATAGATCAAAAGACATTAAGAAGGCCTCTCACATGCTAGATTTGCTAAGGAGGATTTATGGAAGAATCACTGAAAAAAATTACATAGAATAAATTATGGATGGCTTCAAACCGGCACGGTGAAAGGTGTGCCTACAAGTAAATTCATAGCTTTCTAGAAGGCAAACATTTTTACCCCAAATTTCCAAAAATAGAAGAAACTGGGAGAATTATACAGTCAGCACTCATGAAATTCATTTTGCTTCAATTATCAGGAAAATCTGTATTTCATTCTTTATGTTTCTTACTCTATAGGAAGAGATGATTGGACTAGGGGATCTCAAAGATCCCAACTAGTTTTAAATCTGTGATCTTCTGAGACAATCAGAATGGCCCAAGTTGTTTTTGTTTTTGTTTTTGTTTTTGTTTTTTGTCTTTTGTCTACAAAGACAATGTTGTAAAATGGGTGGAGTTTGTGATGGAAAGTTGAGAGTGGAACCTGTTATCTACCAACTATGTAGCTACAGACAAGTCCCTTAACCTCTCAAAACCTCAATTTCCTTTTCTGCAATACAATTTTTCTACTTTCTTTGCAGGGTCATATTAGAGAGCAGACTTTGCAAACCTTTAAGTCCCATAGATATAGGAGTGAGTAGTGATGAGGATCTTTTTTCAAGGTCTTTTCTGTGTAAGAACCTGGTTAAAATGTTGACTTTCTTTCTCACATGGAAATTGTTACTTGGAGCCTGAAAGAAAAAAAAGTGATATAAAAAGAAAAGAAAAGAAGAAAGAAAATCGAGTGTGAAGGAAGCAAACAGTTCATTTAAGACTTATAATCCCTTTCAGCCTGATGTTTTGTCTAGAGGCAGCTAGGTAGGGCAGCAGAATGTTGGACTTGGAATAAGGAAAATTTGAGTTCAAATGTGGCTTCAGATACTAACTAGCTGTGTGCCCTTGGGCAAGTAATTTCTCTTTTTTTACTTTGGTTTCTTTATCTGTATAATGGAAGTAATAATAATAGCATCTATTTACAAGAAGTGTTACGAAAACAAATGAGATGATGAATGTAAAATATAGTATAGTATGTGGTACATGGTAAGTGATATATAAATAATACATATTACTATTAGTATTATTTCTCACAGCTTGGGCTATAAACTTGAAAAAAGGACATGGCATATGTGCATGTGCATGTGTGTGTATATGTGTGTATCATATATATGTAATATATGCAATACATGATGCTTGTATATATCCATGTATGCAAACATACAATACCACAATATACGTGTGGTTATGTGCATCTATTTACAGATACGTGTGCATTTATAAACAGCTAATGATTCAGAGCAGCATTTTATTTGTGGAAAGTCCAGGTGTCTGGAAAGTCAGGAAGCTGGGAGTGTCCAAGTCTCAGGTGGCTTATCTTGGGCTTTTTTCTCCTTAAAAAAAAAGCTTGGAAACCAGAGACCATTGCCAGACTGACTAAATAAGGGTGTGTTTTTTATAGGATGGGGTTGAAATGTGGGGAAGCCTGCTGCATTTAGATATGAAAGTATGAGAAAGAGCAATTGGTTAAGATATTTAAGACAAGTAACATAAAAATAAAAACAAAATCAAACAAAGAAACAACAACATTGGCCTTGGACTGTAGGATAGGGCTTAGGGTAATCTATTTTTTCATGACTCGTAGAGTTTTGGATAATTCCCTTATTATACTGGTCTCAATTTCTTTATCTGTAAAATGGGGAGGTCTGAAGCCTCTTCTAACTCTAAATCTTTGCTTCTTTGAGTAATGATAATATTAACTAGCACTGATTATATGAAAGCAACTTATGTAAGCTTTTCAAAGAGCTTTTAAAATTTTCTTTTGGTGAAACAGTAGGGGTTAAGTGATTTACCCGGGTTATACAGCTAATAAGTACCAAGTGTCTGATAATGGATTTGAACTCATGCCCTCTTGACTCCAAAGTTGGGATTTTATTCACTGTGCCCCCAAGCTGCCCCACAAAGTGTTTTTCCTATATATTATCTAATTGTTTTTTGTTTTTGTTTTTTCACACACACACAATTTGAGGGTAATATAATTATTGTCCCTCTTTTATATATGACAAAATGAGTCAGACCAGGTAAGTGACTCGCCTATGGTCACGCATTTAGTCAACCTCCCAAGGCAGAATTCAAAGTCAGATGTTCTTGATTCTAAGTCTAAAGCTCTATTCACTGACTCACCTATCCCAAGTCTGGGCACCAGGGGAAGGGGAAAGGAGAGAGACTCAGTGCAGGGGTGGTTCATGGTCTCCTTGCCTTGTGCTGCTGCTGCTGATTGATTCCATCATTAGATTTAGAGCTAAAAGAGACCTTAAAGATCATCGGGTATAACTCATTTGATTTAATTAATATTAATTAGTGTGTGAAGGTCCATGAATGGTATAAACCAAATGCTGTCAGAGTTTCTAAGGAGAAAGGCTCATGCTGTCAATGGGGGTTTGGTTTGGAATGGGGGGAGAACAAATTTAGAGGCTCTGACCTTTTTTTTTTTTCTACCCCGTGGACTCCCGTGATATTCTAAGGAAGCCTGTGGACCTTATCTCAGAAGAATATTTTTAAATAAATGAAGGAAATGTTAAATTTCAGATAGAGGTTTTTGAAAACAGAGATGTAATTTTTAGGTTAAGAATCTTCCAACTTAGCAAGTGACATTTGAGCTGGATCTTAAATGAGTGTGATTCTAATTGGAGGAGTATTTCTCAGGAATAAAGAATATTGTGAACAATATTGTCCTAAAAGGCCAGCTTCCATGCCTTTCTACGTGCTGTCCTCCACGTCTGCAATGACTGTCTGGCTCTGCTTAGAATTCCAAGCTTTTTGCCTGTACATTTTTGATTTTGCTTTCTAAACCAGGGATTTTCTGATCTCTACTCTGAATGACTTCCTAATTTTGATTCTCTGCTTCTCTGCACCAGATTTCTCTGCTAAATTATATTTACTTCATTTTTATTTTTTTTGTCTGTGTGATCCTGAATAAGTCACTTAATGTCTATATGCCTGAACAACTCTATAGGGCTAGAAGTTGGGGGACAATATCCCCTTTTGTTATCACTGGTAGAAAATCTGTATGTCAGGAATTTACCACACTTATTTATATGCATGTGGTTTTTATTCCCCTCAGAGATTGTAAGTTCCTTGAGAGCAGAAATCGTTTCACTTTTTTAAATCTTTGCATTCCTAGCACACAGTACATAAAAGGTTCTTTTAAAATGTTCACTGATTGGTTTTGTGTCTCTGTGTGTGTGTGTGGTGTGTGTGTTTAGCCATTTCAGTTGTGTGGGTGGTTTGTCTCTTCATGAGCTTATTTGGGGTTCCATTTGGGGGTTTACCATTTTCTTCTCCAGTTCATTTTACAGATGAAGAAACTGAGGCAGAGCGAAGTGACTTGTCCAAGGTCACACAATACTAAGTGTCTGAGACCAATTTTGACTCCAGTCATCCCTCTATCTATGACCTTTTATGATTTCTGAACTTCCTACCCCTTCAGTGGAATATAAACCCTTTGAAGGCAAGCAGTGCTCCATTTTTTGTTCTTATGGTACCTATCAGAGGACTTTGCACATTCAGATATTTAGGCCCCATATTACCCCCACACACACCCTCACACACATACAAACTCATCTCAACTTGTGATTTTCTCAGTGTGGGGATTTTCTGATATAGAAGCTCTTGCTATTGCAGATGAATTTCTGTAATTTAAAATCCTACCAAGCTGTCAGTGATCCTGGGAATTTAAATGGATTTGCCCCAGATCACATTGGGAGCAGCCATCACTTGAATCCAGGTCTTTGGACGTACTCCAGACTTTTGCCTTACTTATAGTAGCCACTTATTGAATTGAATTGGATCAAAATGACTAGAGCATGAGGCACAGGAAGGGGCAGATGGTGTGATGAAGCTGGAAAAGTAAATAAAAGGGAGATTGAGGATGTCTTGAACATCAGGCTAAGAAATTTGGGATTTATTCAATGTCAAACTATGGATACTTTTTCTAACAAGGGAAGAGTGTGTGTGTGTGTGTGTGTGTGTGTGTGCACTGAAACTGTACTTTAAGAAATGGAACCTGGAAGTCCTATATCAATGGACTGGAGAGAAGCTGCAGACACAGTCACCTGGTAAAGGTGATGAGAGGAAAGCTAGGACTGAAAGCAGTAAGCAAGGAGGCGGGGCTACGTACCAGGGAGGGAAAATCCACAGGATTTGGCCACTTCCTGAGTCTAGTTGAGGGTGGGGAAAGAAGGCAGGAAAGGGGGAGCAGCTAAAGATGACACTGATATTTCAAGCTTGTTGCTCTGAGAATGGTAGAGTCTATCAAAAGGAACACAGCTGTTAAAAGATGTCTTGGGAATTAGGTCATAGCAAGGGCACCTTGCAAAAATCTCAGGAACAGTGAGAACAAAGGATTGCTCTCTTTCAATTGAGATCAATGCGCAATGGACAATTTCATTCTTTCTCCCAAGATGCTGTTTCTGTAGCCGTGGATCCTGAATGAGTTGCACCCGCATCTTTGAACATAAAACATATTCTTTCCTTTCCCTTTAGTTAGTGGTTTTAAAAAAAATCCCTTTTGTTAAACCAGTAAGCCCTAAGTACTCTTTTTATGAATTAAACCAAAGAAGATTTAAAAAAAAAAAAAAAAAACTTTTTTTTCTAAGATTTTCATGGATCTCTCAGTTTCCTCTCCTGACAATCTTAAAACATTTTTAGAGTGTCCAAAATAATAAGAGCCTTCTGTTAAGGGCACTTGTTGATGGCAGATCTGTATTAGTCCATGGTTTATGGTGATTAAAATTTGATATAGTGCAGGCAAATCAATAGAATCACAGGGTCGGATGGTAATTTGCAGCAGATGGAACCTGAGAACAGCATTTCTATTTCTATGTTATAGTCTTTCTGTCTATTAGTTGTACTGGAGACTTTATTAATAGCCTCCTGACCATCAAGATGTCAATGCTGAAAAAGCTCCATTCCCTCCCTTTCTTTCTTGCCATGTCAGGAGAATTGCATGTATCTCACTTTATTACTTTTTTTGCCTTGTGAAAATATTTGGGTGCTGTCTTTCATTTGGCTTGCTTTCTTGGCTGTGCAAATATATTATCCTGAGTTTTATCACGTCACACACAGCCCAGATGAAAGTGGCTTTGAACCCAGTGAGATTTAGGCACTGTGGATTTTTTGATACTGTATTCTCCTTGGACTGGGTTTCTTTTTGTGGGTAAAGGACCTCTCCAAAGTCCAGTTCCTCTACTAGACATTATTTTTATTTTTTTTTCATATGATGGATAGCATATAAATTTGGGTCCCATATATATGTATATATATAAATGGACTTGACCATGATCCAGATCCAGTTCATGGGATTCTTATTGAGGAAAACACTTGACATAGTTGTTGTGGTCTTTTAGTCAATTATCAACTGTGTCTGATTTTTTTTTACCTCATTTAGTGTTTTCTTGGCAAAGACACTGGAGTGGTTTGCCATTTCCTTCTACAATTCATTTTTCAGATGGGGAAACTGAGGCAAACAGGGTTAAGCAACTTACCCAGGATCATATAGGTCACATTTGAACTCAGTTCTTCCTCTCTCTAGGTCCAACACTCTTTCTGCTCACCACCTTGGAGATCTCAAACATGAACATGAGAAAATTAATAACTGAATGTTTTTTAATTCAATTATATATTCCTTCTTCACAGACCTTAACTTTTGACTCTGGCAATTAATTCTTTCATCTAAAGGGCTTTTATAGGTAGGAGACATTTTTATGTCATGTTGTCCTGGTGGGAATTGTAATGTTTTCATTATCTGACCTCATTTGCATATTGCTGTTTTATGGGTTGAATGAAAGCATAGTTTAATATCAACTTATCTTCTTGACATTCTTCTCTGCCCATTTTACACTATCTTTGGGCAAAGACATTCTAAATAGTATGTATTGGCAAGTGTTATTAGTAACCCCTTCAAGGTCAGTTTATGAGTCAGCCTGCCATATGCAAAAAAATGGCAGCTGACCAGTTTTCATATGGGTATATCCATTTTGATGATATTTATGAACATGTCCATTTTGAAGAGCCATGAGTATCTTGTTCTTTTGATGTGAATAGGATAATAGAATTATGGAATTAGAGCTGAAAGAGACCTTAAAGGTCATTGAATTTAATCATCTCATTTTCTGGATGAGAAGGCTTGAGCCTAGAGAGATAAAGTGACATGACAAGATCCAGTAGTAAAAGGCAAAGGCAAGAATTGAATCCAGGTCATCCAAATTCTTTAAATGCAATGGTTTTTGTTTTGTTTTGTTTGTTTGTTTTTCTATTTCTTATAGTCCCCTTTCCACCTTTCCAAATTATGCTACTCTCCCTTCTGATTTCTACCTTTTAGGAGCAAATTCCTTCAGGACTTAAATTATTTAAGTTATGACATGTGAATATTATGGAATATTATTGTTATATATGAAATGATCAGCGGGATGATTTCAGAAAGCAGTGGAGAGACTTACAGGTACTGATGCTAAGTAAAGTGAGTAGAAACAAGAGAACATTGTATACAGCAACAAGATGATCAATTATAATGGACATGGCTCTTTTTAACAATGATGTGATTCAGGCCAGTTTCTAGAGACTTGTGATAAAGAGAACCATCTGCATCCAGAAAGAGGAATATATTGATCACCTATATATTGTGATCTTTCTCATTTTTTTTCTTTTTGATCTGATTTTTCTTGTGCCACACAATAAATGTGGAAATATCTTTAGAAGAATTGCACCTGTTTAACCTATATTGAATGTTTAGGGGAGAGGAAAAGAGTGAAGGGAGGGAGAAAAATTTGGGACACAAGGTTCTGCATGGGTGAATTTTGAAAATTATCTTTGCATGTATTTTGAAAATGAAAAGATATTATCAAAACAACAAAAACAAACAAACAAAAAGATTTGAATTCTACTTTCTCTCGTAAAGGCTTTAAAGGGTCCTTGAATTGCTAACGTTTTCATGTCAAAGTTACCTTTGATTCCATTTGGTATTCTAGTGAAGTCTATGGATACTTCATAATCTTTTTAATTATATAAAATAAAATGTAAAAAATTACAAAGGGATTTTTAAAATAGTTATTAGAATATGATACCCACAGCTTAATATACATTAGGGTAAGAAATTTTTATATATCTAACAAGTCCATATTTGTATCCCTTATTAGAATGTAAGTGCAAATGTAGTGACTGATTTTTGCTTTTCATTTGTTTGTTTGTATATCTTAGAACTTAACAGAGTCACTGACTCATAATAAATACATAAATACTTGTTGAATGAATGAGACACAATACAAAGAAAATTGAACATTTTTTAAAGTTGACTTTCAACTTCTCTCCCCTCTAACATCTCCCCCACTTATGGAGAAGACAAACAATATAATTCAATTATACATGTGAAATCATAGAAACCATATTTTCATATTATGCAAGTCACAAAAAAGCAAGAAAATGAAGTGGAAAAATATATTTCAATTTGCACTCAGAGCTTATCCATTCTTTCATGGAAGTTTTTTTTTTTTTTTATCTTGAATCCTTCAGAATTTTCTTCAGTCATGGTATTGATCAAAGTAGATAATTCTTTCACACTTGATCATCTTTATAATATTGCTATCATTGTGTGCAATAATATCTTGGTTCTGGTTGTTTTATTTTGCATCTATTCATGTAGGTCTTCCAAGTTTTTTTCTGAAACCATTTCCCTCATCATTTCTTTAACATAATGATATTCCTTCACAATCTTATGCTAATGCTTGTTCAATCATTCCCTAACTGATAGTTATTCTCTCAATTTTTAATTTTTTTGCCACCACAAAAAGAGCTACTCTCCATATTTCTGTACATATAAGTTCTATTCTTTCTTTTTGTGCTCTCTTTGGGCCATAGACCTAGTAGTGATATTGCTTTGTCAAAGGGCATGCAGTATGTTTTAGTCTTTTGGGCATAGTTCCAAATGATTCTTCAGAATGTTTAGACCAGTTCACAACTCCATCATCAGTGGATTAGAAGCCAAATTACTTAGGAATTGTATCAGTGAGACATACTTTTCTTCAGATCTGAGTTGGCTAATTTGGGAATACTGTCTATCATCAAATGTTAGTACCAACAGATGGTTAGAAAAGATGGCATATTGTGGAAAGATCAAGGGGAGACCAGCAATTAAATAAAACCTCATGAAAATAATGGAAACAGTCATGGTTAAAGTCCATTAAGAGTTTTAATTCTAGTAGAAATATACATAATGCTCGTTGTGGCATTCTTCCTCCCACATGAGCCCACTCTTGAGGGTAGGGTTTCCAGACCCTGAGACATGACTCTAACTGTGAGATTTGAGTACCCTTGTGACTGTCTATTTCTACCTCTTTAGCTCATAAGGCCTCAGTCTGCCAATAGATTCAGCTGTCTCATCCAAGCCAATTATCAAATGGCATAGCAAGAACAGTTGGTCCAAAACATTCTTCAGAAACCAGGGATGGACTTTCCCACAAGTGCACAAAGTCCTTGGGAGAAGTACTTGAAGTATATTGATAGTGAAGTGTATATGTGAGAAATATTTATGTCCTAATTGGATACAAATCTGAAATGTCAGACCTTCATAATCTTTTCTTTTTCTAGAGAGTCTTCAAGAAGTTTAGTTGTGACTTTGATATTAAGGATAGATGGGTCACTCTGCTATCATGTTGCATCATTCAGGTGACTCGGTTGTTAGATTTGCTCATTATAAGGTACAATATTTTTTATTTTATTGTTGAGTTATTTAGTCCTGTTTGAATCTTTGTGATCCCATTTGTGTGTGTGTGTGTGTGTGTTTGGCATAGGTACAATGCTTTTGCCATTTCCTTTTTCAGCTAATTTTATTTGTGAGGAAGCTGAGGCAACAAGACTAAGTGACTTACCCATGGTCACACATCTATTAAGTTTCTGAGGTCTGATTTTAACCCAGATCCTTTTGACTGTAGGGCCAATGTTCTATCCATTGCTGTACCTATTTGAATAAATGCAAGAGATTTTCTGGTTTCTCTTCTAAGTAAGCAGTTGTAATCTTTATCACCTCTAGCTTTAGGTTCATGCAGCAACTCTTAGATGAGGTATCATTGTACTCTTGCTGAAAGGGTAGAAATTCAATTTAAGATCAACAGAAGACTACCTAGTTCTTCAGGTTAGCTTCCTCAGTGCTTCAGTGCTCCCAAGTGAGCTGCCTTCTAATATATTTCCCCATAGTTTCATCTGTTCCAGCTAGGACTATTAATAAGGCAATCATCATTTATCCAATGGCTAATCATTAAGTAGTTCTGAGGATCAGTGTTCTCTAGTTGAATTTTGTTTTTCTTTATTCTCCCATTTGTCTGGGAAAATGAGTAGCTAAGGAAAAGGGAGAGAGGAAGTCTCTGCATTGGGATGTCAAATTGATTGTATCTGCTGACCTTTCCGTAAAAATTCAGATCCTTAAAAAGTGAACAGTGAGTCAGCTGCACTACAAAGGTCTTCATCCTTCAATCTTGTTGTCTTTGTCCTGGAGCTTATGAACTATTTGTTGAAGTCTAAAAGGGTCATGTACATATTAAAAGATATTTTCTAAAAATGTTCATGGTTTTTTGATATAGTGATTCAGAATATATACATATATATATTTCAATCTATATTGTTATGTATTTTTATTATTTTTGGAGCAATCTCACTCATGGATAAATAGGGCAAAGTGTATATTTAGAGGAAAGAAGGAATGGAGGGAGGGAGGAAGGAAGGAAAGAAGGAAGGGAGAAAGGAAGGAAGGAAGAAAAAGGAAGGAAGGCAGGAAGAGAGGAATTGAGGAAGGAAGAAAAAAGGAAGAAAGGAGGAAGGGAGGGATTGAGAAAGGGAAGGAAGAAATAAGCATTTATTAAACACCTATTCTTGATAGACACTTTGCTTTACAAATATATCATTTGGTAATCATAACAACCCTAGGAGGCAAATGCTGTTTTTATCTTCATTTTGAGGAAACCGAGGTATTCATAGAATATGTGACTTGTCCAGCCACATAGTATTTGATGCCAAATTTGAATTCAGTTTTTCCTTATTCTAGTTCTAGTGTTCTATTGACTTTGCAGATGAGCTTCCATATAGAGGAACCCTATATTTGTAGCAAGTTGTTATATATACTTGTTATATACTGTCCTTGAGAGGTTGCTGCACAAAGCCAACACAGTCCTAGGGCTTTGTGACAGAGGAACTGCACCTTCCTGAAGAAAAGAGTATAAAGGACGGCTCATGTGGTCTGTCAATGCGGTATATGTCAGAATAGCCAACCTATATGTCAGAATAGCCAACCATCATTCAAGGGGGGGCTTAGATGCTTCATTTTTGGCAGGCAGCAGGGAGATCCAGGACTATTCTGACTTTCTCTTTAATTCTGGGCCTCTTTGATCTCTCTCTAAATGGAGAAAATTAGGCCATTGCTAAACAATTTTCTACCCATTCTTTGTATGAGACCCTGTGGTATTTCATGACTCACTACCATATAGCATCGCCAGAAGAACATTAAAAAAATAATAATAAAGTGGGCCTTTGTTTCAGGGAGAAGCTGGAGAGTCATTAAAATTCAATTCCTTTCAATTAAAGTTACATTAAATTTGAGGGTCACCCAAAGGGCAAGAAGAAAAAAAATGCATGGTAGGCGTGAGTTGGCTACAGCGGATTGCAGACAAGGAAGAGCTGAATGGGAGGAACAACATTAGCCAGGCCATCAGAAAAAAGGTTTGGCTGCCAGAGAAGGTGGACCAGACTAGGTGAGGGGAGGAAGCCAGATGGACAACCCGTGCACTCCCTTGGTGTGCACTTGGTGCCATTGCACCCTGAGGAAGGCTCCCATCTCTATCTTGAAGTAAATGATGGGAGGAAAAAGACAAGCATTAAACCAGAAGGAGAGCGATGGACAGATTGTGAAGGACATTGTTGGAAGAAATGATCATGTCACCGAACTCACCCATCCAATTATCAAATCTTCTTTCCATGAGACAATTAGACTTAAATTGGATCAGGATTAAATCCAAAGCTGAGTCAATGTGTTGCTGTCCAAAGTCCTGGATTTAGAGTTGGGCAGCAAGACTTGAATTCAAATCTCTTCTCAGTTATTTATCAGATATAGGATCCTGGCTCATTCTCTTAATCTCTCTCAATCTGTTTTCTCATCTATATATGGAAATAATAACATCACATATTATTGTGGGGATTTATTAAAACAAATTCTATCTTCCTGATTCCAAGCCCAGGGTAGAATTCACTATCCCACCTAGCTGTCCTATTTTGACTAGCCCACTTTTCAGTGAAGGGATGGGATTCATGCTTAGGAGATCCAGAGAACATGTGGGCTGCCCTCTCCTGCAGGATTGCTCTCCCCAAAGTCAAACAAGGTTAAAACATGGAGTTATTTCAGAATGATTCTGCATTAGTGACTGATTTTACACTGATTCAGTGATAGCATTTGGCTATCTTGGCTAAATGTAAAGCATTAAATAAATGTTAACAGGTAAATAATGTTAGCTAGTATTAATACATATTCTTAATGAGACATTAAGAGCACCTTATCAGTCTTTGCTCAATAATCAATCAACAAGCATTTATAAAATACTATGTGACAAGCACTATGCTAAGTGCAAAAAATATAGAGAAAGAAAGGAAACCACATGAATGGACTCCAGTAAAGGACCATTTCCCTGGTAGCAAGCCCATACTTAAGTGGACCTCAGTGAGGAACAAACTGACCCTATAGAATTATTTTGTACTGGCATTATCTTGCGCAGTCAGAAGTATCTTGTACTGTTACCTTATACAATCTAGAGGTTATGTTATGTGTCAACTATCAAAGACCAGAATTACCAATTGATTTACTGATATATACATTTAACATATCTTGTTTAGGGTTCTTTTCCATAAAAGCTTCTATCTTCCCTAATTTATTATGAACTTTGCTTGCTAAGTATGAAAATAAAGCTATGCCCTTTGGTTTGAGTCTATGGATTCATTCCAGACGATTCCTCACCATCATGACTTGTTGGATCTCACCATCACCAATTTTTGTCCTCCACAAGCTTATGTTCCAATAGTAATACAACTTGTACAAAATGGGAATATATTAGTCATAGAATGAATACAAGGTCACCTTAGAGATAAGGTAAAACTTACTATACAGTAAGTTTTCATTCAACAAACTAATCATTTTTCAAGTTTGTCCCCAGTCCTGCATTAGGAATAAATGGGAAGCCCACAAGAGAAATATCTCTTTTGCCCATAGGGATAATTCAGGATATAGGTCACATGTTTATTAAAGTACAGATGGATGTTTAGGAAAAATATCTTTATTGAAATTAGTCTTCTTAATATGTTACCCAAGCAAGCCTCTTCTCCATCTCTGCTTTTTTGCGCCTCTGAAGTTCTCCTTTCTGATCCCAAGAGCAAATGGCCAAACCTCTAGAATGGCTGTTTTCACTGTCCAAAGGGATGTTTCCAAGTTCTCAGACTAAAAAAGCCACATCTTACATGACCCTTAGCTCTTCGGCTGTCCTAGATAAAAAGAAATTCAGTGTTAGAAGTTACTGTGAATTCTCTGTCCTAGTTCTCTTAGGAAGGGACACTGTGACCAGAAGCCCTGGGGATCATAATGAGATCTCTGTTTAGGATTTTTCCTTAGCTACTTTTAGAACTGTTAGAAAAAGGGAATGAGCCTTTTCAGGTGACAATGAATCAGTCTAGGTTTGCATGGGCAAGTGTGAGCATGTACACGTGCTCTTAGTGATCTCTAAATCTACCAAACTTTTTGCTTCAAGTGCTGGTTTTAGAGAATGGGAGAAGAGGTTGGTTTAGATCCTGACCTTGGCACTTACATGATAACCTTTAGTGAATCATTTGACTTCTCTAGACCTTTTTCTCCATTTGTTAAAAAAAAGGAGACTGGATTTGATGATATTTAAGGTCAGTTGAGAGCTAAAGGCCTTCACTATCATCATGCTTACAAAATTTTATTGCATTTTCATGGTCCCCCAGCTCCTATTACTTTATATTCTTGGATTACTTTCTATCTACTTTATCCATCATTTATGTATCTAGTTATTTGCTTTTTATTACTAGTCATTCTTTTATTTATTTACTCGTTTATTTATGTGTTTATTTATATGAGGTAATTAGGATTAAGTGACTTGCCTAGAATCAGTGTCTGATGCTGGACCTGAACTCAGATTCTGAGGCAGGGCTGGTGCTTTATCTCCTGTGCCATCTAGCTGTCCACGTTATTTACTTTATTTGGGGGCACCTAATTTAGAATGTAAGCTCATTGAGGGCAGGGACTGGCTTTTTTTTGGCCTTTTTATTCCATTCCAGTACCTGGCATATGGGAAGCTTTTAATATATGCTTGTTGCTTGAGTACCTGACTGATTGAATGACATCCACTTCTTTTTCCTTATATGCTTAAATTGCTCTTTCTATGATGAACAATAAGGGGAATTTTGAAGTGTCAAAAAGTTGAACTTTGGTGGCAGGAAGAGGCTTCCAATTCTTGAAATCTTTGTATGACTTCCCAGATGTGATCTAGCTTCTTTCCTTTCCATTTTAGACCTAAGTCATTCATTATCTAATTCCCGGCTTCTTTCACTGTGGTTTGAGATCACATAGGATCTTGTAACTGAATGTGGGATGTGATGAAACTGTGCTTTATTATTAGGAAATTTTATTATTTTATCATTTTATTTATTAAAATTTAAAATTTTATCATTAGTTTGATTTGCATACCCATTTTATATATTCACATGTCTGGAGTCGCATAAACATTTCTGGCTATTAAGGGTTGCAAGTGGGAAAAATTTTAGAAAGCCTGATTTACTTGCAGTCTTTAGACAAAAATATAACCTCATATACTAATTTAGAGATACCCATCCAATGCCATGAGCTAATCTGCCTGATGTGCTGCTCTTCTCAACTTTATTCTCGTGAATCATGAAGGAACAAATTAATATAAAATAAAAACACATATAAAGCTCCTCTGGGCCTTCCTGTTAGTAAGCAGCATAATGTGGTATAAAGTGTATTGTCTAGGTAGTCACCTGGTCTGGATTTGAACTCTATCTCTTCTACTCTGTACCTTTGCAACTTTTGACACTTCATGTAATCTACTCTTGCCTCGGTTTTCTCTTTTGGAAATTGAATGGGATACATTCCATGTATCTAAGTTCTTTCTCAGCTCCAACTCCAGCATCCATTGTTGTTCCATTCTTAATCTCAAATACAGCGTATATAAGGAGAAGAAAGTTGGGGTAGGAGTTCTGGTTCAATTGATGCCAGTGAACTTTTTACTTTCCTCTAGAACAAGAATCCTGATATATCCTATAGGACTCAAAACTAAGCGTAGGATTCTGAGACATCACTTAACTTTTGGGCCTTGGCTTTGTTATATGGAAAATGGAGAAAGCAATCCTTTCATTATCAACTTTAATGGGTCCTTATGAGGAAAATGGTTTAAAATTTTATTCAGCTTTATAAAATGACATACATACATACATATATATATATGTATGTACATTGAATGCTTTCTACAACCCATTTTTGTTCCTTCCTTCCCACCCTCTTACCCACTTTCAACTAGAAACATCATTCCCCTGATAATCTGAATCTAAAACCTCATCCTACAAGATTTAACTAAATGCTACAACTTCCTTTATCACCTCACCCTGACTCCTCAGTTCATGAAACACTCTGATCCTGAATTCGGGGGGCTCACATTTAATATTATTGATATGGTGTTGAGCTTGTGTTTTCCTTTATTAATTATCATTTGATATGTATATGTTTTGTTTTCTCAACTGAAACTAGTTCTTTAGGACAAAATTGTGGAATAGAAACTTCATGAAGGTAGGGACTGTTTGCTTTTCTTTAAATTCTCAGTTTATTAATTTAATGCAATGCTTACTATGCTGTAGGTATTTACATGCTTGCCATGTGAAATGAATTGATGCATGCTATATTTCTCTTTTATATCCCAAATGAGTGTTTGCAGTGAGGGTCTATACACATTAGATACTCAAAAAAGTGTTGTTAGTCTAGTGATTCATATTTCTATCAACTCACCTTTCTCTTCAAAATGACTATTATTTGATTTTTTTCTTTGCAGGAATTTTAAATCACCTCTTTCTCTTTCTTCTCTTTCTTCCTCTATCTTTTCTCCATCTCCATTCCCCTCCTTTTTCTCTTATTTTTCTCCTCTTCTTCCTTTCTCTTCCCCTTCCTCACTCTTTTCCCTCTATTCCTTCATTTTTTCTTTCCTCATATTACTTTTTCTTCAATTTACCGCTTTTCTTTTTCCTTCCCCTGTTCTTTATACCTCACGCTCATTCCCTTTTCTCTCTGTCTCTTTCTTCTATATTTACCCACGTTCTTATTTTCATCTATTTCAACTTTTTTTTTCTCTTCCTATCCCCCCTTTTCCTTCTTTTCTCCATATCCTATCCACTTTTCTGCTTCTCTTTTCCACTCCTCCTTTTTCTCCCTTTCTTCTCATGTTCTTTCTCCCTTCTCTTCTTCCTATCTAATCATTTTCTTTCCTCCTCTCCTTACTTCTTCCCTGTTCTCTTCTTTCCCCTCCTTCTCATTTCTTCCTCTCACTTGATTAATTCTTCCATTCTCTACAATTTCATTCAGGTCTCTTTGTTTAAAAGTCCAACACTTTTCCCACTCTCAAGCCTCCTGCTGCAGAGATCTAAGGAAGAACTCTACTTTTGAAGATGGGAAAAATTACTTCCCTAGAACTTGAGTTCACTGAAAGCACTATCCTCTTGAGAGTCTTCCTTCACCCATTTATACTTCCTGCCAGAACTGAACTGAAGCCAGACTGTCTGAGATTGGGCTGGAAGTGTGGGGGCAAGAAGGAAAGCAACCCTCCCATAGAAATGTCAAGGGACTTCTCAAGTTAAGCACCAGAAATAACTGGCTGTTTATTTGCATGAATTTTTCCATAATTTTTGTGAAAACTAGCAAAGCCTTCAATTCCTATTTAGAATTATTTAGGGTAATGCTATTTAGGCCAGTTGATATGTTCCCCCCTGGTAGAACTGAGGGGCTGGCTGCAAAGCTGGGTTCGATTCATTATTAATAGACTTGAGAGATGTTTTGTGTAGTGTGATTTGATTTGGGCTCAAAGAATCACGACTATGGTTGCCCTGCACAGCCAAAAGAAATTCATTAGGGTTTATGTCAGGGGTAATTTCTGTCTTCAGAGGAATGAGACAGTTATTGGAATAGTTCAAATCAAAAAATCCCAAGTGACTCTTAATTATGCAGATCATTGAGGGAGAGGGCAAATTGGTTGGCAAAGAGGCCCATCACACTTCTAAATGGAACTTTCTCATTTGGGAGTTTCCCAGAAAAATGAAAGCCCAGGTTCTGTCTCCTGTAGCCTGTATTTCTCATTCTGGATGTAAGATTGTAAATTAATTGGTCATACTCTGCTTAGATGAAGGATCTGACCATGAGGACTGCGGATCTGTCCATGGTCCAGTTCCCCCCTTATGCATAGAAGCAATGATCACATTTCCCTGTCTTAAGTCAGAAAAATGAAAAGTACTGAGCTAATTTTTCAAGCAGGGGCAGAGGACAGCCCCATGAATACACCCTGGATGTAGGGGAAATTGTGCTCTAAGTCTAGATTATCACAAGGCCCAATGTAGTGCTATCCATGGGGAAGAACATCTTCCTCTTGACTATATTCTCTTTGATTCAGTTATAGTGACCTCCTGGATGCATAAAGAAAACATTCCAGCTCTTGATTCTAGGGTTTTCTCTGACTCTTCCCTAGACCTGAAATGCTTTTCCTGTTCATTTCTTTCCCCTGGCTTTCCTGGTGTCCTTTAAGTCCTCAAAATTCTGCTTTCCAAAAATAAGCCTCTTTCAACCTCTCTTAACTCTACTGTTCCAACTCTATGAATTACTCCCTGTTTATCCTATAGATTGTTTGTATTTGTTTGATTGTCTTACTCATTAGATTGTGCTTTCATTAAGTTCAAGGATGACCTTTTGTCTTATTTTAAATCTCTAGGGCTGAACTCTGTGCCTGACTTATACTTGTTCACTTGTTTTCATGCTTTTCTGACTCTTTCTGACCTTCTTTGTGGGGTTTCTTGACCATGATACCAGAGTGTTTTGCTGTTTCCTTTTCTAGCTCATTTTGTTGTTGTTTGACCTTCTTTTTTAAAGACAATCGTGACATCAAGGAGATGATGTCAAGGAGATTCAAATGAATTGGATTTAAATAAGAGAGAGCTGTATAAAGTTGCCAGCTTCACTTTCTCCTCCAGAGTCATCTGGGTCAGTGGCAAAATATAGATCGGGATAACTGGAAATAACCCTAGTTTTACAGATGAGGAAACTGAGGCAAATAGGGTTAAGTGACTAGCCCATGAATACCTAGTGTCTGAGTACAGATTTGAATTTAAGATGATGAATCTTTTTGATTCCAGGCCTGGAACTTTAAACACTAGGACAACTAGCTGACCCCTTGGCCCTTACTAAGCACTTATAATAAAAGTTAATTGACTGCTAACCCCTTCTAACCTTAATTTTCTTATCTATATAATGGGGATAATAATAGCAACTGCTTTATATGATGTTATGAGGATTAAATGACATAAGATATAAAATCCTTTGCCAAAATGAAAACTCTATATAAATGTCATTATTTTTTGAGTAGAAAAGAAAATGGCTTTAGACTCCGTGGGCCTGGGTATGAATCTTGACTCTGGATTTAATCAATTTTATGACCTTGGGTGACTTTGTTCATCATGTTACAACTTATTTCCTTTTCTGTAAAATGGGCTGTTAAGTTCTATAAAGAAGGTTGTTTTTTGAATCTTCTGTTTCTGTTTGTTGTTTTGTTTTGATTTTTTTTGGTAGCGTACTTTACTCTAGAACTTCTGATATTCAGACAGATCCCAAATCCCTTCATTGAAATGTATCATGTTATAGCATAGTTCTCTGTTTTTCTTACAATTGTCTGGTACTCAACAAAACCTAATCATGTGAATTCCGTGGTTTCAAACTCAAATAGAAACAAATCCCTGTGGATAACATATTGATTTAGAATGCTACACATTAACTTTACCAATGTTGTGTTGTATTTTTATTTATTCTGTTAAATACACCCCAATTGCATTCTGCTCTGATTTGGGCTCTGTGAGTTTTGTGGTTTCCAATTTGAGCCAGCTGTTTTAGTCCTACAGGGTCCTTCTTTCTGCTTTTTGGGAGAATAATGGGCTAGGGAATAGCCTGGTCAAGATCCTGGCTGTATATTCTGCTTTTACTTTTTTTTTTTTTAAAGAAGTCATTTGACTAGACATTAATCCCTTTAACTAGAACTTATTTTCTTGATATAGAAACTGAGAGATGAACCAGATGAACACCAGTGCCAATTGATGCCCCCTTCCAGACTCCCAGTGACTCAAGATTGAGTATATTTGGTTTTACCCTTCCCCCAGAATTTTCTGAGGGTGTTTCGGCTCTCTGCCAGTGACTTTAACCCCTACTAAACATGCTCCCAAAGTGCAAGACAGCCCTTTACATCTGATTTCCATTTAGCTACTACAATGGATTAGGTTGGTTTTTTTAAATTTATTATAACTTTTTATTGACAGAACTCATGCCTGGGTAATTTTTTTTTACAACATTATCACTTCTGTTCCGATTTTTCCCCTTCCTCCCTCCACCCCTTCCCCCAGATGGCAAGCAGTCCTACACATGTTGAATATGTCAATGTGTATCCTAGATACAATATATGTGTGCAGTACCAAAGTTCTCTTGTTGCACAGGAAGAATTGGATTCAGAAGGTTAAAAAATAACCTAGGAAGAAAAACAAAAATGCAAACAGTTTACATTCATTTCCCAGTGTTCTTTCTTTGAGTGTAGCTGCTTCTGTCCATCCTTGATCAATTGAAACTGAGTTAGATCTCTTTGTCAAAGAAATCCACTTAATGGCTTAGGTTTTTTACAAAGGAATATTTATTTCAAAAATATAACATATACAAACTTACTCCCCAGTATATGAGAAGCATAACCCTCCAACCCTAATAGCATCCCAGTCTCTGAAGTGGGACAAGGGATTAGGTTCATAATTTAGTTCAATTCCTATATAACAATACCTCATTCCTAATCCACGTCCACTCCCACCCTCATACACACCCAGCCTTGATTCTAGGCTCAGGTACCTGACTTCTTAGGGCTTTCCTGTTGGATTGCTAGTTCAGCATCCCTCCTTAGATACTGCCTTTCAAAGGGGAACCAACCAGCTCTCAGGTCTAATATCTAAGGAGCTAGGGTAGGAGCTGGGAGACATCTTTCCTTCTGATTCAGTTCCTGATGCCCAGTCTGGATGACCTATGAGCTTCACCCTCTGGATGTATCAGGGAAGAATGAGGGAAGAAACCTCCCAGTCTGGCCAGTTTTATAGCCTCTTCTGGCTATGAACAATGAAAAAAGATTAATTTTGCTTATTGGAGGGACATAGGGGGTCTCTATATTAGGTAATCTGGGCACGCCCAGAACAAATACAATTTTAATAGCATTCTGTGATTCTAGTCTACTTAGGAAGTGGATTCCTGTGAAAGCCTGAAGTATGTTCACTCCCTTTGACATTTCTCTAATAAATATCTCCAGAAAACTTATATACATTTTAGCTGGGATTGTCAAAGAAATTACTTGCCTTTTTTGTATGCCCCAAAGAAGTAATTCTCCTTGGAGTTGGTAGGAGATGCTACGGGGGAAGGAGAGGGAGATGACATTTTAAATCAAGGAGCTAGGGAGGGCAATAGCAGGGCAGCAATTTAAGGAGATATTTGGAACATCAGCCTTACCTTGGTGAAGTGCCTTTTATTTGCCTCTGTATAAAGTGCTGCATTGTCCATGAGGGGGTAGGACCATTATTACCAGGAGCCATTTCATACACAAATGAAGGCATGTTATGCCCTGAATAAAACAACAATGGCCACCCCCTTTCCTGGCCATTAGAACTGGGATAATTGAGTCAGGAAAAACCTTGGAGCTCCGTCAACTTTACATACCATTATGTCATAAACTCCTGGTGCATCATCTAGATCCTTGCTAGGCTAATTCCCCCTCGCCTCGCTGCCTCCTGCCCTCCATCTTCTTGAGCTCTTTCATTTAAGGATTAAGTTATGATTCTTTCCTAGAATGATGGCTTGTCCATGATCTCCTTATCTGACTTTGTTTCCCCTATATGATTGTATACTCAGGTTATATATTCTGTTCGCAAACCCTAGTTAGCTAAAACCCTGTATAAGTTCCCTGCCTCAATCTATCTGGGCCAAATGCTTTGGACAAGAGTTCCATTCAGCCAGCTAGTCTAAACTCTCTACGTTAAAGATTAAAAACCAATCTCCGTCTTGCCTCAGTTTCTCGGGTTATTACAGGAAATTATATTATCAGGAAGACGAAGACAGAAACTATGAAGCTGCCCAAGTCATTTCCCCTCTCCAAAACTAAGTTTTCTCATCTGTAAAATAAAGAAATTAGATTAGGTGACCTCTGAGGTTTCTTCCAATTCCAATTCTATCATTTTATGTCTTCTCCCTTTAAATCATGGCAACTCTGGCGATAACTGCTCCATTCCCTCATAGAAAGTAAGCTCCTTGAGATTAAGGTCTTTATATACCTAGCACAACATAAGGTTTTGCATATACTGAGTTGTAATGAATACTGATAGTATTTGGCAAAAACTCTGCAAACCTGATGCTAATTTGGACTCTGCTTCGGTCAGGTCGAAGGTGCTGTTAGTTTCTGCTAGGGTTGAGATGTATCATATCATGGCAAGTGGTCATTTTGGGGTGACAAGTCAACAATTGGGTTGTTGAAAGTGTTTTTAAGGTGAAGGAGCCGTTAATCAGAATGTTTGAGAAGAGAATAATGGCTAGTGTTACTTCATATGAGATTGTTTGTGCAACTGCTCGTAAGGCTCCAATTAGGGCCTATTTTGAGTTTGATGCTCATCCTGATCATAAAATTGAGTACATTGACGGTCCAGATAATGATAGGACAAAAATAAGCCCTAGGTTGAGGTCTAGAAGTGGGCTGGGTATGAGTAATGGTGTTCAAATTGTGATGAGAGGTCTAGAATGGGGGCAAGAATAAATATTGATTTGGAAGAGGATAAGGGGCAGAAGGGTTCTTTGGTAAATAGTTTCACTGCACCTGCAAATGGTTGCGGAAGGCCATAGGGCCCTACGATGTTTGGTCCTTTTCGGAACTGCATGTAGCCCAGCACTTTACATTCAATAAGTGTAAGGAAGGCTACTGCCAGGAGAATGGGAATAATATAGAAGGTTTAGGGTGAAATTTTGTTAAGAAGAGGGTTTGAACCTCTGGGAATAAAAGCTTAAGCTTTATACAATTATCAACTCTGCCATCTTAACAGCCCTGTTCTTGGGAGTAGTAGAGATTGAATCAGGATATTGGGATGTATTCATATGTTGATGCTAGGGCTCATTAGGGACTTTGGCCCTATTTCTCTTGGCCTTTCATACTGGGGAAATGAACTTACAGATAGAAACCGAGCGCCGTTCGACCTGACCGAAGGAGAGTCCGAATTACTATCTGAGTTTGCTGAATGAATGAAATCAGTCTCAATTATTGTGTCACTGCTCTCTACAATCATTCCAGCTCTGACTATTTTTAGTGGAGGAAACCCCCCAAATCCTATTAAATAAGCTATAGATAAATCAGGCCTGGTCCTGTTAAGAAACTTGCTGAACTTACATGCTTAATTAACCCCTCTTTAGTCTATTTTTGAATGGGGAAAAAAAGCACTATTATATATTCCTTCAACCTGAATGCTGTCTTCAACCTACAAGACTCCCTTTGGTAGGAAACAGATTGAAACCAACTCATGTTGCCGCTAATCTTGAGTGACAGCCATTTAGCCAGCAGACATTTTGCATGGTCTTTGGAGAATTATAGTACATATTAAGTATCCCCACATCCCACTGCATTCTTATCCAAACAGTTGGAGGGTTTTTTAGATCTTAACATGAAGCTGCTTGGAGAATAAAGAAGCAATCTTGTTCATAGAGGACTGGGATTCAGACAGAATGCAAGTCTGTCTCGTAAAGAAAGCTTGGCTGCTGAGGGGGTGATTGGTGATGAAAGACAAATCGCTCCTTCTCTGTCTCTGTCTCTGTCTCGCTCTGTATCTCTGTTTCCCTTTTTTTTGCCATCTCTCCCTCTTTTCCTCTTTGTCCTCCTTGAATTGTACATGTGTACGTGTATTTCTGTGAGTGAGATTAATATCCATTAATCTATCCATTAATCCATCCAATCTCTATTTATCCAATTATTTATTAAGTTGGGCTTAATTGCAACTGTTTTCCCTTTGTTTCTTTTCTCTGAGTAAGTGTGTTCACATCAACAAGACCTCTTTGGGACTGGGAATTTCTGGATCAAGAGCAGATCTGGGTGGTCTTTTTACAGGAGGAAAGCTACATTTCAGCATGATGGAGAGCTAGCCTTGGAGCAAAAAAAAATCCCAGGTTCAAGTCCAGCCTCGGACACTGATTGATTCTAAGCCTGGACATGTGCTTAAACCTCTCAGTGCTCCAGTGGATCTGTAGACTATTTCTTGCTGCATTGTTGCTCTGTGTTATTATGGGGAGGGAAAGGCTGCTCCTCCAGAGGCCTGGCTTTTGCCTATTTTGTGTCTCTAACATTTACACAGTGCTAGCCAGAGGTGCTGAATAGTGCTAGTTGATTTGCCTTAATTTGACATATCAGGTAGGAATTTAATATGTATGTATACATACATATACATATATATGTGTATTTCTATATACATGTATATATATATATATATACATATATGTGTGTATCGATAGATAGATACTCATCATACACAGTATGTGCTGGATACTGGAAATTTGAAGAAGCAAAATTAAATAGTTTTTATTTTCAAAGAACAACTCCTGGGAGAAAGTCTATTTTCTCCCAACTAGTGAGAATCATAAGTCTTGTTTAAAAAAAGGATATGTGTATCATGATCAGTATCTAATAATATTTATTATCATCTTCATGCAGTATTATCCATATGAAGATAACATGTGAATTATCATTTTCATCTAATATGGCTAGATGCCAATTAGTATGAATAGTGAATCCCATGAATTGGTTTAATCTTAATTTCTGCAGGATATTTCCATTGAGTTGGAACCACTGACTATATTTTATATAACTGTGATTTTAAATGCCAATTTGAATATTTGCAGCCACTTCAGGGGATTCATTAGGAGGTAGCATTGACACAAATAAATAATTTTGTTTCTTTCTCTATAGTGCCAGAGTATTGTAGTAAAATCAGAATAATTGAGTTAATAATAACTCAATTTCCTTTATCATGAGTATGAGTAGGGTAGAGTACTCAGAACATTCCCCTGGTGTGCAAAATTTCAAGCTCACTGATAACACTTGAGATCCTTCGGCAGAGCAGAGAGATCTCTTTTATAGAGAATGGCATCCAGTTAGCAATAATAATTCAGCATGTCATAATAAAACAAAAAAATGAGTTTTTATTTTATTCATTTTTTATTTTTATTATTTATTTATTTTAATTTTTAAATTAAAAACAGATGAATTGATCACATGGCAAGAAAAAAGGGTACAAAGAAAATGAGAAAGACTAATGAAACAATGGGAAAATGTGAATGTGAATTAAGTAAGATGAAGAAATATGGGTAGAATGGAATCTAATTCAATATGATGATACATTAATAGGATTACCATTGAAATAGTGCAATATTTATTCTAAATAAAAATTTATGTCATATACAAGGAGAACATTCATGGGTGTGGTTAGAACTTCATTGTGCCATTTTCTTTCTTGGTTTCATATCTCTTTCTACATGTGTTCCTATGAGAAGGACAGTGATTTCTGTCCCCACATCAGCCAAAATTTAATAGCTAAAGTACTATTGTCCCAAAATATACCTCCTAAAATATGTGCTCCATGTCTTTACTTTCTCTTAAAGATCTCCTTATTAGCTTTCCCCTTAGAGTCCTGTGTTTGCCCAGTTTTCGAATCAGACACAAGTTCTGTTGTAAGCATAACAGAAAAGCAATTATAGTTTTGATTATACCATGTAGCTCATGGTTTCTTCAGGTTAATTTTGTGTTAATAACCTAATAAATGCATTTTCTGCAGCCTTAAAATATCCTTGGATATTTTTTTTCATTGTAGAAATTTCCAGTTTAATTGAAATTTGACATGTAAGTTCAAGATTACTCCATGTTAACTATGCATCACACCGTTAGAATAGATTGGGCACAGAGCAGGTGGTGCCCATTTTGCTAATAATTTTCTCCCTTATTTACTTTTAATCTATTTTGACATGTAGATATTCCAGTTATTCTTCATCGATCATTCAGGTAAAGGGACTAGACCTGTAACTTAACTATTGTAGGAAACTCAGCGGGGAAGAAACTCCCATTGCCAGTGGAGTTCTACACTTTCTAGAGCAGTGGTTCTCAAAGCATGAGTGTCCCCAAATCTCTATCAGAAATTTTACAAACCCAAGTAATTTTCATAATACAAAATATTTTACTTTGTAATGTGTTAAATATTGATAATATAATACTTGTAAACAAAAATTCTTTAGTAGTGAGAGGAGGTCCTCAATAATATTTAATAGTAGAAAGAGATCCTGAGGACAAAAAACAACTTTAGAACCTTTCAGCTAAAGCAGTAGTATTTCTCAGATAGAAATAAGGAAAGGTCTCTACCACTGTAGACTGACTTAGAAAAATACAGTGAATACTATCTTGCTTTTATTGTATTTTTTTTGGTGTTGTTAAGTATCCCCCAATTGCATTTTCACCTTGTTCTGGCAGTAGGGAGGGAGGGGTTACGATGACTTTGTGTTTGATACCTCTGTACTCAACCAAACATTGAGAAGAGACTTGTCTCAGGCAATATAACTGGTCAATGACACAGAGTCATTCCCTAGCTTTGAGGTGGACCCTTTGACAACTATACAACATTTACTTTATTGAGATACCCACTTTTGTAATTTTTAATTAGTATGTATTTTAATTTAATTTAATTAGTAATATTTAATGTTATATATTCTTATATAATAGAGAACAATAAATGTATGCTCTAAATACATAAATATTCATAACACTATGTTGTGTTTTATTTGTTTTGTGACTGAGACTTTTAAACCTTGTCCTGGAGTTTGTTCTTATTATTATTTACAGGACTTGCTGAGATATTCTCTACATCCACTGAAAGAGCTTGTATTCTCTACCTCCGTTGAAAGAGGCATGTGAGCTCTGGGCTCATTTTAATGAAGTTTTCAGTCCATTGAAAAGATGTCCCGATCAATGTAGGAAATTCTGTGCGTCTCAATATTGGTTGAACAACAAGATGTAGTACCTTTCCACTAAAACCCTTTATATTAATACCTTCCGAGTTGTAGACTTGTGGAAACACCAGCTAACCATCAAATAAAGAAATAAATTCCCAAACAAACACAGGAACAAACTACAATAATGTTAGCTAGCTTAAGCAGGCTCAAGCTAAGACTTTTATTATCATGTATTGCATTATTCAACTCTTCCCAGTTGATGTTTCCTTATTTGTAAAGGCTAGAATGAGCCCACAGCTGTATCCTATTGGGAGCTGAATTTTTGGGACTGTTGAAGAGAAGTTGGTGATTCAGACTGGCCTCGGGTAATTAACACCAAACTCTATTTCCACCCGATCTTCGGTCTCCCTACGAGGACTCAGTGGAAGATCCCTGCATTATTGATCAAAGCAGTCAGACGAGGTCCTTCCTGAAGCACCTCCTGGCAGAAGGTGCATGTGAGCAGAGCCCCAGTCCCTTGATGATGAAGTTGCCTCTGAGGCACTGGCTCGGCCGCCAAGCGCCAACATAGGCTCTTGTTTTTAGCCATCACGATGGCCATCAGGCCAGAAGTGAGTGATTAAGGCTTTATAGGAAGAGTAGGATTTCCATTTCTGGACATGTGTGGGAAGGACATCACCAGGGAATGTTGTGAGCAGAGGCAAAAAGATACAAAATTTTAATTCTTAATTAATTTTTAATAAGAACGGCAGTTTGGGTCATATGCAGCACGTGTGAGAAGTATGAGTAAGATCAAGTTCAATAGTTAATTAGCCCTCGAATTTGAGACATGACCAAGAGACCTCAGTATCTGAAAGTATACATATCTTACAGTAGTTCAGATTCAGAAGACTATACAAGGGTCCTCAAACTATGGCTGTGGGACAGATGCAGCAGTTGAGGACGTTTATCCCCCTCACCCAGGGCTATGAAGTTTCTTTATTTAAAGGCCCACAGAACAAAGTTTTTATTTTTACTATAGTCCGGTCCTCCAACAATCTGAGGGACAGACTATTTAAAAATTTTGAGGACCCCTGCATAGGACATACTATATATGGATAAATTGAAAGAGACCAGCAAATGGATGACAATCCCACTTTCACCATCATTATTCCTTTCTCTAGTCTTGTCATGTACTCAATTGATTTATTGGATGCCTTTGTTGACCTTCGATCAAGCTGCTCTCTGATTTATCAGGACGAAACTTTCAATGTCCTAGACAGAAAAAAAAATACTCATCAAGCCTCCCTCTAATGATGGAATCACAAGTATATAAAACAATCATACAGAGATAGGGAGAATTTTACAAAACACTATTGACTGTTTCTGTTTCCAATACCTCTTTTTAGATTGCCGATATATCTGGGCTGTCCCATTGAGAAATCATCATAAAGATTAGGAATATTTTGACTGTGATCTTTGGGGACTTTGAATACAACCCAAATACGTAGTGGTAAAAGTTTAACAACCAGATTTTCTAAAACGAATCGCAAAAATGTTCCCATGACAAATTTTTAAGATAAATCTGTATTCATTATTTTCATTTTCTTCATCACTTTTTTCAGTATAGAATATCACCCAAACAATAAATCGAGCCTTAATTTGGAGCATTTGCAGAAGTTCGATGCTCACATTGACAATTTTATAATTCAGTCTTGAGAGATATTAAGAACAAATCCCAGAATATAGCTATTTGCTTCAATTCAATGTATTGGAATACAAGGAGAAATAAATTGTCTATTGTGCACAGGGAAATCAATAGGCTTTGAAAGTAACAAGAGCAACAATGAAATAATACCTGCCCTCGAGGGACTTACTTTATACTCCCAGGATACCATATTGATATCCAATAGTTTATAAATATTTCTTGAATATCTGCAATGTGCCAACTAGATTAGCAAGTCACTTTATAAACATTTGATTCTCATACTAATTATCTATGAGGAAGATGCTTCTCTTCTCTCTATTATACAAAGAAACTGAAGCTCAGAATGGTTAACTGATTGGCCTAGGGTCACACAGCTCAGAAATGTCAGTTGGTATAAACTGATGTCAAGTTATCTCAAGAGTGAGAAGCTGCTGAGAACTGATGGGGAGAAATTAAGGAGTAAATATTCATCAGTCAAGGAAGTCTACCAAGTAGAAGTAAGAGGGCCTCCAGAGATAAGGGAAAGACTATGAAAAGACATAGAGGAGAGAGACAAAGTCTCCTTGATGGGGGAGAGCCAGGAGTCCAGTTTGCCTGGAGCAGATGGTGATGAAGGAGGAGAGTGGATAGTGACTTTGACAGTACTTTGTCCTGGGTCAGAGCTCACACAAAAGAAGGCAGTGCTATTTTCTAAGTTCTGATTTTGAGGGCATCAGGGGAGAAAAGTCAGGTCAGTCACTGGCTGTGTCCATGGGCTTAGGAGATTCTTTTCCTGCTCGGGACAAAGGGCTTTGCCAGCCTGAGGGCACTGGATTCTTGGCGGCAGGGGGAGGGTGGGGAGTTCTGCCAGAGGAAGGAGGGCTCTGAAAGGGGAGGTGGGGGCCCAAGACAAACTGCCTCCTTCGCAGACAGAACTGCATCCAGCCCTGATCTCAACTGAGGTGTGATGATAAAGTAATGAAAGTGATCATTTTTAACTGATAGGTCCGAATGCATACATACAAATGAGGGATATCTTTCAAAGTAGTCACCTTGGGAGGAGATGGCAATGAAGGCTTTCAGCCATTTCTGGGCTTCCTTTTAATGAATAGCCCCAAGAGACAGTTGGGAAAGGATGGAGAAGGCCTCCAAGGGCTGCAGCCCCCTTTATTCTCAGAGCGCAGAATCATTTGGACCGCTTAATTCTTTGGTATATTCATCAGGTATCAGTGGAAACCCAGACTCTGTGGGTTGGATTTCATGGAGGCAGGAAGCTTGTCTCATCTGAGGCAGGTTTTGATATTTCGATCTCAGGAGCATCTCTCAGATATATTCCCCTTCTTCCTTCTCAAATAGTACCTCTATCCCAGATCAGGCCTTTATCTGTCCTCTGTTCCATGCAGCATTCTCCTAATTAGACTTCTGGCTTCCAGCTTCTCTACTCTCCAACCTGTCCTCCATATAGCTCCAATAATGATTTTCCTTCATCCAGATCTGATCTAATCATTCCCTTATGGAAGTTAGGTGACTCTGGATGAACCACTGGGCCTGGAGTCCTTCCTTTCTCCCTTTCTTCCTCCTTCCCTTCCTTCCTTCTTTCCTTTCTCCTTCCCTCCCTTCTTTCCTCCTTTATTTCTTCCTTTCCTCTCTTCCTCCCTTCCTTCCTTCCTTATTCCTTCTTTTTCCCTTCCTCCCTCCCTTCTTTCTTTCCTTCCTCTCTTCCTTCATCTCTCCCTCCCTCCCTCCTTCCTTCCCCCTCCCTCTCTCCCTCTCTCCTTTCTTCCTTCCTTCTTTCCTTTCTCCTTCCCTCCCTTCTTTCCTCCTTTATTTCTTCCTTTCCTCTCTCCCTCCCTCCTTCCTTCCTTCCTTCCTTCCTTCCTTCCTTCCTTCCTTCCTTCCTTCCTTCCTTCCTATCTTCCTTCCAATTCCTTAGTGCATACACATACACGCATATATACACTAAGGCACTTTGTAAATGTTGATCTTATTGCAACAATGCAATAAACATAATGATAATAATAATCAACATATATATCATGCTTAATTTGTGCCAGACATTGTGCTAAATACTTTATAATTTTATTATTTCTCATTTTATCCTTATAACAACCATGGGCAATAGGTGCTATTATTGTATTCATGTTATGATTGAGGAAGCTGAGGGTAACCAGAGTTAAGTGACTTGTCCAGGGTCACACAGCTCATAAGAGTCTGAAGCCACATGAACTCAGGTCTTCCTGGCTCCAGGCTCAGCATGCTATCTACTGCATCACCTGTCTGCCTAAACTGGATTTCTTCTTTGTCATTTCTCTTCCAGCGCTGTGCTCTGATCATATGGCTACATAATAAATGTTTGATTTTGTTGATGCATCTGAGGCTTCTAAGAAAGCCAGCTTCCAACCTTTAAGGGCATCCACAACAAAGTCATCTTATTCTCCGATGATCACATCCATCCTACAAAGGATTGAAATTTGCCCTCACTGGAGGAATTTTAAAGAAGGATACCTAGCATCACATGGTAACTTCATAGGGGGCAATCCAAGAATATTCAGAGACCTGGAAATCTCATAAAACTTAGTGTAATATTAAAATGTGTCTGCTGAGAAGAGACCGGTCATTTAGAGGTCTATGTGTGGAATTGTTTATTTTTAAATTCTGAGACCCTTTGTTTAAAATCCCACTTCATCCACAGTGAACCTAAGGTGAGCATGGTAGTAATGCACCTGAATATTAAAGATGTATGACTTTACCTGAAACACAACTCATAAAAAAGAGATCTCAACAGGTTGGAGAGTGGGACTGAGTATTCATGGACTATCTAGACTGTCAAGATTGAGTTTGGGTTTTCCAAGTGTTAGTCATTTGTTAATGTCTCTAATGTCTAATCAAACAATTATCTAGTCAAATACAAAAGCAACATGAAGCAGCTAATGTGCCCCTGGCCCTGTGTTAAGTGCTGGAGATCAAACTTTTGTTAAGTGTCTACAATATGCCAAGAGAGAGACATGATGACTAAATGAGTAGAGAATTGTCCTTGAGGTCAGAAAATCACATTTGGGTTGTATGATGATATTGGCCCAAATCTCTTTGCTTTTCACTGTCAACTCTCTAAGACTCTAAGTTGTGGACAAGGTGGTGATTGCTTTGTTGAAGGGATTTTCCTCAATTGGAATTTCTCACACCAAGGAAATCTCATTTCATGTCACTAAGTACAGTATTTGTGTATTTGTATATGAGTGTGTGTGTGTGTGTGTGTGTGTGTGTGTTTGTGTGTGTGTTTGTGTGAATGCTTGTATATTTTTAGGCATGAACTCTGCCAGGTACTGGAAATATTATTACAAAAATGAACATTTCTTGCCCTCATCAAACTTAAGTTCCATTGAGAAGAAAATATGATTATAGACTATTTAAAAAAATACAAAGTGATTTTAGAATTTGAGGCTCTAATCAGTAGGTTAATGCGGAATGGCTTCTTGCATTTGTGTTGGGGTGGTTGTTGTGGTTATTGTTGTTGGACTATTTCAGTCTATCTCATTCTTTGTGATGCCATTTGGAATTTTTTTTAGCAGAGATTCTGAACTGGTTTATCATTTCCTTCTCCAGAAACTTAGTAGAAGTAGAATACATCAGAAAATAAAAGTGAATAAGTTGTTTCTTTCTCTCTCTCTCTCTCTCTCTCTCTTCCTTCCTTCCTTCCTTCCTTCCTTCCTTCCTTCCTTCCTTCCTTCCTTCCTTCCTTCCTTCCTTCCTTCCTTTTATTATAGCTTTTTATTTTCAAAATATATGCATGGATAATTTTTGACATTTATGCCTACGAAAATGTTCTAATTTTTTCCCTCCCCCCCAAGTTGGCAAGTGATCTACTATAAGTTAAATATGTGCAATTCCTCTATACATCTTTCAACAAATATGCTGCATAAGAAAAATTATATTCAAAAGGAAAAATGATAAAGAAAACAAAATGCAAGGAAATAACAGAAAAAAGAGTGAAAATATTATGTTGTGATCTACATTCCATTCCTACAGTCCTCTCTCTGGGTGTAGATAGCTCTTTTCATCACTGAACAATTGGAACTGGTTTAAATCATCTCTTTGTTGTAGAGAGCACATCCATCAGAATTGATCATCATATAATCTTGTTGTTGCCATGTACAATGATCTGGTTCTGCTCATTTCACTCAGTATCAGTTCATGTAGGTCTCTCCAGGCCTCTCTGAAATCATCCTGCTGATTCTTTCTTATAAAGAAATAATATTCCATAACACTCAAAAACCATAACTAATTCAGCCATTCTCCAAATGATGAGCCTCCATTTAGTTTCCAGTTTCTGGCCACTATAAAAAGGACTGTCACAAACATTTTTGCACATATGGGTCCCTTTCTCTCCTTTAAGATTTCTTTGGGATATAAACCCAGTAGAAACACTGCTCAATTCTCTATTGAAAAGAGAGAAGCCTATTTTATGATATTAATTTTTCCCATGACAGTAGTCATTCATCTAATTTTCAGATTATTATTATTAGTAAAAATAACTAACATAAAAGTTCTTTATCACATTATTTCCTTTAAGTTTCAAATTATTCTGTGCAAAAATAGCATATTTTAAAAATATTTATTGATAGGTTCTGTTTTTGCATTGCCTTCATTTCTGTTTAAGTTTCCTTTCCCTTCCCAGAAATCAATCTTTTGTTACAAAGATTTTAAAGAGAGAGAGACAGAGAGAGAAAGAAAAAGAGAGAGAGAGAGAGAGAGAGAGAGAGAGAGAGAGAGAGAGAAAAAGAGAGAGAGAGAGAAAGTGAGACAGAGAGAGAGAGAGAGAGAGAGAGAGCAAAGTAACTAACCTACATGTCACCTGAGTCTGTCACTATTTATAATGTTCCATATTCATGATCCCCCACTTCTGAAAGAAGGGAGAGAGAAAATTCTCTTACCTCTTCTTTGGGACTGGAGTTGATCACTCTAATTGCACAGTATTCAGTGTTGTGCTACAATAATAATTATCTCCCTTTTCAAAAGGATACAATTGAGGATTAAGGAAGCCAGTGGTTAAAGAACAGATGAGAGTTATAGGTGGATCTTTCTGATCTCATTGCACTGTACTGTCTCAGCAAGATGGATGATATAGTCACTTGATGTCTGACTTTTTTTTTGCAAGATAGAAGTGAATCTCTTTCTCCATTCCTTCTTATGTGATTAATAGAGAGTTTCCAGGTCATCTATTCTTGGCTGAAAAAAGTAACTATCTCTATTCTGATAACAATTTTCCCTATCAACTAGATAAGCAAAATCTGGTGGCTGGCATCCTGAGACCAGGGTACAAACGTTTTTTGGGGGATTTTATTATGAATAAGGTCAATGCTGTGTTCCCATTCCAGTTTACATGCATCTACTCTATTCTCTTGGGACAGTCAAATGGTTCAATGGGAAGAACATTAGGCCTGGAGTCAGGAAAACTCATCTTCCTGACTTCAAATCTGGCCTCAGACACTTCCTAAATGTGTGACTCTAGGCAAGTCACTTAACCCTGTTTACCTCAGTTTCCTCATGGGAGCTGGAGAAAGAAAAGGCAAACAGCTCCAACATCTTTGCCAAGAAAAGGGAACATTCCAATTGATCAATGATGGACAGAATCAGCTACACCCAGAGAAGGAACACTGGGAAATGAATGTGGACATTTTTGTTTTTCTTCCCAGGCTATTTATACCTTCTGAATCCAACTCTTCTTTTGCAACAAGAGAATTGTACGGTTCTGCACACATATATTGTGTCTAGGATATACTGTGACATATATGACATGTATAAGACTGCCTTCCATCTAGGGGAGAGGGTGGAGGGAGGGAAGGGAAAATTAGGAACAGAAGTGAGTGCAAGGGATAATGTTGTAAAAAATTACCCATGCATGTGGTCTGTCAATAAAAAGTTATTAAAAAAAAAGAAATGGGAACATAAGAGTTGGCCACATGACTGAATCTATTAAACTACAACAGCTCTCTTCCCTGACAAAAACTTCTTGCTTCCCTTCTCTCCATACCCCTGTGCCCTTATCCCCTCTCCACCCCATCTCTCATGACATTCTTTCTGGAGTATTTGCCCTCTGCTCCGAAATGGTCACTTTATTTTTCCTTTCTCCTTTCACCAAGTCACTAATTATTCCACATTCAATGCTTCCTATTCCGTATCCTCTTTTATACTCTCATCTTTTATCCTGTGAGCTCTATTAAAGGCTGCTTAGTTGGGAGTTGTATGTCATAATCCCTGACCTCTCTCCCAAAGTCTTTTCATACATCAGCTTGCTAAGTACCCCATGTCATGCTCCTTGGCCAATTTGTCATCCCTCTAATGGTTCCTTTGGCTCCTACTTTATTTTGGTTAAGTTTTCCTGTAGCTTTCTTTCTCCCACATTTTGATTCAGTATCCCAGACAGGGATGTGAGATGAGACCCCTATAATGATTATATAACGTATTTCACCAGGACAAACTTGTTTTCTTCAAGTCATAGAGACTCCCAAGGGCATGATGGGAACATTCACAGGACCATCAAGTCATAGATCTAGATCTGGAAAGAACTCTAGAAGTCATCTGTTCTCACTGTGTATTATGGATAAGCAAGTGACAATGTTGGAAAGAAAATTGACTCGTCAGAGATTTCCCATTTCCAATTTTCCTTCTCATGCAGCCACCTATATACTCAGGTTAACCAAACTAATTATCCTTTCTGGGTCTCAGTTTACTCATTTATAAAGTGAAGTACTGTACTAGGTAGTCTCTGAAGTCATTTCCACTTATAGATCTATGACCTGTATCTATGAAGTTGGAGTCTTAGGTGGTTACTTTAGGGACTTGCCAAAATTGCAAAACTTAGCAAAAGTCAGAATTTAAATTGTAGCTGGAGGCAGACAGCTGAGAGAGACTGATTTATATCTTATATTCCAGGTGACCCTTTGGGTACTTCACAGATTCTTAGCAGGAACCCTTAAAGTCAACCTAAATATTGTCCCTCTTTTTTTTTTTTCTAGGAAAAAAGGTTAAATAACTTATTGCTATTATGTAGTTGTGAAAAGAGCACCAAACTGAAAGTTGGCATTGTGTTCAGGCCCCAGTCCTTCCACTAATAAGCATGACACTGGCACTTTGAGCCTCAAAATCAGCTCTTCTAAATATAAAAGAATTGGATAAGGCCCTTTCTGCTTCTAAAATTATGATTTTGAGTGGGATTGCTTAGAGCATAAAATCAAATCCCTAACTGGACCTAGGAAGTTTTCCATTTTTCACTCTGATCAGATTCCTGGCTTGCAGTCACACATTGTTACCACCTTCTTTTATCTTTCTGGTGTCTGGCCTTCCAGTACATGATTTTTCACATACCACTAGGTAGTCAGGATTTACTTTCTGAATTCATTAAAAATGTCTTTTCTCGGTTATCAACAATTTATCCTACCATGGTACTCAACATTTTTCACTTACTTTCTCCAGGAAGAAAGGAAAGAAAAACTAAAAAAGCAAGGAAAGAAGGAAAGAGGGAGAAAGGAAGGAAAGAAAGAAGGAAGGAAAGAAGGAAGAAAGAAAACAGGAAGAAAAGAAGGAAAAAGGGAAGAAGCCAGGAAAAAAAGGGAAGAAAGGAAGAAAGAAAGGAAAGAAGGAATGAAAGGAAGGAAGGAGAAAAGGAAGAAAAAAGAAAGAAGCAGGGAAAGAAGTAAGGAAGGGAGAAAGAAAATTAGGAAAGAAAGAAGGAAGGAAGGAAAGAAAGAAAGGAGGAAAGAAAGTAGTAGGGAAAGAAAGGAGAAAATGAGGAAAAGAGGAAGTAAAGGAAGGAAGGAAGGGAAGAAAGAAAGACAGAGGGAAGGGAAGAGAGAAAGAGGGAAAGAGGATAAAGAGAACCTGCTTACCAGGCACTGAGCTAAGAACTTTATAGATATATTACCTATATTATTTTTTATTCATTCATTCTCACATATTTTCCCTCCAAGGATGCCAATCCTAATGCAGTCCATTCTTCAGGCCCTGCCTTTTACCCTTATACTCTTTCCTAAAGGCTTTTTGATGGCAGCAATGTGATCTAGGAAAAAAATTACGGAACTAGGGGTCGAAGGAGCTAAAGGTGAATGCCTTTTCTATTCTGTGCTGTGTGACCTTTGGCAAGTTGTCTACCTTCTGGTCTCAGTTTCTCCCTTGTAAGAAAAAATTCTTGAACTTCATACTCTGTAAAATCCTTGCCTTTTCTAGAGTTATGATTCTGTGTTTCTAAGTCAGTTTATTTTTCTGGCTCTCAGTTTAATTCCCTTAAAAATAATGGGGTTTATTCAGTGGTCTCTGAAGTTCTCTTTTGCCCTGGATCTATGACTTTTGAGACTTCTTTGTATTCTTTTTACTAAATAATGTGAATTGTCAGCAATATACAAATATTCCTTCAGTCAGATCTCTATCTTAACATAACTACTCTAATAACCAAACAAATCAAGTTTCCATTTCTATTTTAGCGAACTGGACCGCAGGGAGCAGATTGGTGACTTACACTTTGTTAACAAGTCCTTAAGAATGCAAACCACTTTCATTATTCATCAGTCTGGCTAGAATACTATGTCTCCCTGAATTATGCTCTGCATAAAACTGGACTTTACTGGATAAGATTATAAGACACTAGATTTTATTTCTTGAATTCAAAATGGTTTTGCAAAGGCTTCCGTTAGAATTAATTCTGGTTTCCTTCCTGTCTCTCCCCAACTCAATGAATACTAAGTCCAGCAGAGAAGATGTTTATGACCAAACTTAGAGGGCTTTTTGGGTGCTCTCGCTCATCATGATATGAGTTAATGCATGTCTTTTTAAGCATTCTCTGAAAACTAAGCTGGCCCCAAGTTCAGAAAGTTCTCAAGGCCTCTGATGAAGTTTCTTGGATTCTGTTATGTAAAAGACAAGAAGATTTAAGGTAACAGATACTTTTGGAACTGGTGGAATGGCTACAGTAGTTGTTTTTGTTAGGATCTCAGCTTGGAATTAGGTCTCCAGTAGAGTGGTCCAAAGATAAGTCCTTTGTAATTTAACATTTCTATCTATGATATGGATGGCCCAAAGTTATTGGGATGCAAACCTTAGAAGAGCGATGGACTAGAAAAATAAACATGTCGACTAAACAGTCAGTGTCCAAAAAGATTCTTACAGGTGCCAAAAATATTTGCTTGAAGATTGATTGCTCGATTGAATGTTATTGAAAAAAAATAATCTAAATGTCCAACAGCTGGGGGATGATTAAATAAATGTTTGTGCATCGCTAAACCTTTAATTCCATTTATTTAATGACATACTCAGATGGAATCAGCAAGCATGAATTGATAGTGAACCAATCAGAAAGTAGAAAGGCTACAAATCCAACTGGCAAGACTTTTGTGAAACGGAAAATAGAAAAGTCAGAATGAATGGAATGAATACTGACTCATTGTGATGGTAAAATAAATAAATCGTGAGAATGAGGGATGGGAGAAGTCCCATAGATAGAGAGCTTGGTGGAATCACCTCCCATCTCTGAACTATGGCTTCTTCCATTAAGGAGGGAATTAAGTTACCTTCTTTCTTAGAGACTGATTAAATCCCATGGCTCTAAATGTCTTTGTTGGAACCATGGCCTTCCCTAGATGGTAATACGGAGTGAACTTTCTCCACAGATTTGTTTTAAAGCTCAAATGATTTTTAGTTATGTGCATGTACAAATATGTACTATGCAGACCTTCAAAAAGATAGTTTTCACAATCATTGTTATTTTGAAAATAAACATTTTCCCAGGAATAACCATTTTCTCTATCATAATTCATAAATTTATAACTGAACAATACCGTAATAGTCTACTCCCCATTTTTCAAATGAGGAAACTGAGGTTCAGAGAAGTTAAGTAGATTTTCCTTGGATGACACACCAGGGAAGTATCTAAGTCGAAATCAGACTCAGTTAGGTCCTCCTGATTTTCAGTTCATCATTTTACCCTCTCTGCCACGCTTCCTCTGCTCATGGTAATGAGTTTCACTGACAGTTTTCTCCCTGGTACACCCTCAAGGCAGCTGGTAGGTAGGCTTGGAAGTTAGTAGGGGTGGGGAAGGGCCCCCCGCAAGTATGGCAAGCAGAAATGTCAAAGCTGCAGCTCACTTAACATTTCCCACATTCGCCTAAAGGATTACATAGCTATGGCACTCAACCAGTTACTGAAAGGTTCCCAAGTTTCTGAACTGTAATAATGCCCCTTGTATTGTTAAGGTTCCCTGAGGATCACCTCCTGGATTACAGGCATGAATTCTTCCCCTCATGTTTGGGTAGAGCATCATAGGGCAGGGAGAATCACAATTGTAGTGGACCAAGGGAAGTCACTTTCTAAAATTAGGGATATTCTTTCATCTGGAATCTTGGAAAGCCTGATAAGGCTTTTTTGAAAGGGCTTGAACCCTTCTCCTTTGACTTAATGTAAAAACAAACTCCTCATCCCTTCGACTGCTCTTCCCATGTCATTAGAAGGGCTCCTTTTACTTGTTCTGGAGCTTTTATTTCCATGGCCTTTACAGTTTACAAAAAGCTTCTCTCACCAGTGCAAGTTCACTGTCCTTACTGTGACCATTTTATTCTTTGAATTCCATGCACTGAACCACATAGCAAAGCAGCTTTCCAAAAGAGAAAGTGTGTGTGTGTGTGTGTGTGTGTGTGTGTGTGTGTGTGTGTGTAACAGGTGGTGCTAGCCAACAGGGGAGAAATACCCAAAGAAATGTGGCATTCATAATTTAATTTCCATTTTTAATGCAGTTATGGTATTCTCTTCATTTCTTAAATAAACCCCAGGCTTCAAGACTTTTCACTGGATTTCATGTTCTATTTTCAGTGTTTGGGGGATTGTGTTCTTTTCCTCTTCCTAAACTAAGGCAAACAGTTTCCTGCTCCCATGCAATATTAATAATATCCTTGATGTTGCTTTCTTTCAGCCTGTTTTAATTCCATACATTGAGGGACACAGACTATCTGTAGCCTCTCTCTGCCTCTTTTCTCTCATTCCTTTTGTCTCTTCCCCCTTCCCCTTTTTTCTCTTTTCCTCCTCCTCCTCCTCCCTGCCTTTTTCCCTTTTGATTTCCTTTGTTGCTCCTTTCTGCCCTTTCTCGGCAAAAATATAATAAATAAAACAACCTTTTATGTATCTGTCCACTGTACCTTATATTGTAATTGCCACGTTTCTGCTGTAATATTGATTTGAAAAACTCATCCGTGTTCTAACGTATAAAGTAATGGAAATCGGAATCTTGCAAGAGGGAGTTATTTTGTCTTTATTGAGGTGATTTACAGAGAAATTTCCAGCCAAATAAAACACCCAAAGAAAAAGCAGAATGCTCTGAAACAGAAAAACTGTTTTTTTTTTCCTCTCAAAGCTGCAGAAAGCCTACAGAAATTCTGTAATTCTCATTTCTTATTCTACAGAATTTCTGACACAGGTCTTAGGATGAAATGTTATTAGTAAAAATAACATTTGTACTTCACTTTATGGAATACTTGGACAGCTGAAAGGTGATGTGTCAGTAAGATGTGTGTGAATCAAAGATTTGTAAATAGTTTCATTTGAAAGGCAGAATAGTTTTTGAGAGGTATCTGAATATAGTGCAGAGAGTGTTAATAAATGCTCCAGGATTCTGAATTCAAATCGGAGCCCTGATATTTGTGAATTGTAGTCATTTAGAGCCTCGGTTTACTCACTTGTGAAATGATGGCATTAATATATGCCTTCGTCAACACACATCACATCATTCACAGGTACCTTCATAGGGTTTCTGGGAGAATCCCATAAGATTATGCAGATTAAGTGCTTTGCAAACTTCAAAATGCTATATAAATGTCAGCTGTTCTTGCCAGTTAGTATTAATATGTATTAAAGCATGGCATAATCCATAAAGTACAAAAAAGTAAGCTGGCACTATTACAATAATTCTACTTAAATGAATCATATGGTCATTTTTTTCATAAAATGGAGAATCATTTCTTGCTTCAGGGAAAGTTATTGTGTCAATCAAAAAATGGCTTGATGGGAATTCATGAAAGCTATTTGAGTTTAGATGATATGAGTTTGTAGCAGACCCAGTAGACAGGATTCTGTGGCTCTCTCCAGCGGTGAGTAATACGATAGGAGAAGCAGAGGAAGCTGATGGTGGGTGTAACCTAGATTTAGAGTTTGTTTTGTAAAATTTGACTAGTTCAGTTAGAAGGTGAATGAAGCGCTAGCCTTGGAATCAGAAAACTCATCTTCCTGAGTTCAAATCTAACCTTAGCCACTTACTAGCAGTGTGATGTTGGTCAAATCATTTAACCTTGTTTACCTCTGTTTTCTCTTCCGAGCTAGAGAAAAAAAATGACAAACCACTGCAGTATCTGTGCCAAGAAACTCATAAAATGGATATTAGATGTGATTGAAAATGACTGGCTCTCCTACCTGTGGGATGCTAGGTGACTTGCTTTACTCCTCAGGTTCATGATTTGTAAAATATGGGCTTGAAACAGACAATTTCTAAGTTCCTTTCTTGCTCTAAGATGCCATTCGGAATTTGTTGTCGTTATTTGTTCATGATGGAGCTTGCTATTCAATTCCCCATCGTAGGGTTTCTGGGAGAATCCCATAAAATCATGCAGATTAAGTGCCCCGAGATTCCCCTCTGCAGACACTCCACAGATAAGACTCTCCAGCATCTCCATCTATCCCCAAGATGGCCTTTGCTGCTAGATTTGATTGTCTTGCCGAATCTCCTCAGGCTGGGCCCAACAGGCTCTGTCCTCGAAACTTCCTAGAGAAATATGAGAAGCTCATTATGTGTCCACAAAGCTGGAACCACATAGGTAATTGATAATTGTTTGATAAATAGACTTTGGTCTCCCATGGTGTGACTGGGACGAAGCTGTGTCCCTCTGTTGGCAGCTTGAAATATGAGCAGCCATTTTCACTGGGGAAATAACATGTGAACTCAGGCATTTGGAGAGCTCCTCGGCAATGTCTGACACTAATCCCACCATTTAGTGTTTACCCATCATTGGGAAGAGATTATGTCAAGAAAAGACGTAAGGACCCTCTCGCTTTCTGATGAACCTTGAAAGTCAGTTACCTGGAGATGAATTTGTCTAAGTTAGGGGGCATCTCTGATTCATTTGTGTCATTGCAATAGTAACTCAGTTTGTTTATGTAGTAATTCAAAGATTTATGTCTGGGTTGACTTTCATGGTCTTCTAAACCAATTCCAATCCATATTTTACAAATGAAGAAACTGAGTCCCCAAAAAACGGAAGCCTCCAAAATAAAATGATTTGCTCATGGACACAGAAGTGTGAAGTAATTGACTGGAAGTCAAGTTCTCTGATGTTCTTCTCTGAGCCTTTGATACTCCATGTGCTTGCAATGGATTTTCACTAGCCCTGGATCATGAGGATTGCAGATCCTGGAAAGGAAATATGCCAAATATCGGCCAATCAAGTGATTTTCTCTTTCTTTCTTTGTTTCTTTCTTCTTTCTTTCCTTCCTTCCTTTCTTCTTTCTTTCCTTCCTTCCTTCCTTCTTTCCTTCTCTCCTTCCTTCCTTCCTTCCTTCCTTCCTTCCTTCCTTCCTTCCTTCCTTCCTTCCTTCCTTCCTTCCTTCCTTCCTTCTTTCTTTCCTTCCTTCTTTCTTTCTTTCTTTCTTTCTTTCTTTCTTTCTTTCTTTCTTTCTTTCTTTTTTTCTTTCTTTCTTTCTTTTTTTTTGCTGAGGCAGTTGGAGTTAAGTGACTTTACCAGGGTCACATAGCTAGGAAGTGTTAAGTGTCAAATTTGAACTCAGGTCCTCCTGACTGCAGGTCTGGTGCTCTAACTATCTAGCTGCCTCAACAATCAAGTCATTTCTAAAGTGAGAAAGCTTCAACCCAAAAAGGAGACATGACTTTCCCTATATCACAGAATCTGACTCCAAAATCAGTTTTCTTCCTTCTGTGACTCCCAGGCTCTTTTGGGGCAGCCGTTCAATTCTACAAGAATAAATTAGGTATCTGCTATGAGTAAAGCACTAGATACATGTGGACAAAGATGAAAGGAAAAATATAATTTTTCTCTTCAAGGATTTCATATTCTGCTGCCCGTGGTGTGTGTGTTTATGTGTTTGTATGTGTACCTGCTTGTGTGTGGTCAATATATAAGTAGGGCACTAAATACAAGGCTGTTTGAAGAAGGAGGAGGAAGCATAAAAGGCTTCCTGATGGAGGTAGCTCCTAAGTTGATCGTGGTAGAAAGAAAACTAATTCAAAAAGAAGGTAAAAAGACAGGGTCTTTCAGGCTAGCAGACAACCTATACAAAGGCATAGGGGAGGTACATGCATATTCTAAAACTAAGGAACATGATCTAGGCCAGCTTGGATGGAATGCAGAGTTTATGATGGGGAATAATGACTAATCAGCCTGGAAAGGTAGGCTGGAAGGAAAGTCTTTAGGGGTGTTCAAGGCATGTATTTTATTTAGTTATCTATTCCTTCCTTCATTTATTTTTTTAAATTTTTTAATAAAGCTTTTATTTTCCAAACATATGCACAGATAATTCAATAACATTGACCTTTGCATAGTCTTATGTTTCAGATTTTCTCCTCCTTTCTTCCACTCCTTCCCCTAGATGGCAAGCAATCCAGGATATGTTAATCATGTTAAAATATATGTTAAATCCAATATGTATAAACATATTTATACAATTCTCTTCCTGTGCAAGAAAACAATCAGATTAAAAAAAGAAAGTAAATGAGTTAGAAAACAAAATGCAAGTGAACAACAACAACAAGAGTGAGAATTTTATGTTGTGATCCACACTCAGTTCCAACAGTTCTTTCTCTGGGTATAGATGGCTCTCGTCATCACAAGATCATTGGAACTGGTCTCAATATTTTATTGTTGGAAAGAGTCACATTTGTCACAATTGATTTTGTATAATCAAGATTTCCCCCCTCTGAGGCAATTAGGGTTAAGTGACTTGCCCACCGTAACACAGCCTGGAAATGTGAAGTGTCTGAAATCAGATTTGAACTCAGGTCCTCCTGACTTCAGGGCTGATGCTCTATCCACTGAGCCTCCTAGCTGCCCCTTGATCATCTTTAATAGGCAATTTGTTGATTTCAAAAAAAATTAACCAGATTTATAATTTCATAATTGTAAGGAGTTTCCCATAGTATTCTTCTTCCAAGAATGAAAATCAGAATCTGCTTGGAAGTATATGACCCTTAGTGACATATCCAGGTTAACCTAGACAATTTGTATCAATGATGGTTCCAAACCCCAGTTCTTCCCATTTCTGAAGTCATCTCTATCTTTACTATATAACATACTGACTCTTAGTCTCTTTTTTAATGTAGTGAAAGTGTATTCAGGAAAAAAAAATTCAGAAAACAGCAAAGTGAAAATCGTTTCTTGATCAGTCATCAGATAGCTAAAACAGTCCTCCATAACTTTCACACATTCAGGTTGATCAGGGTAAGGAAGACTTTGGGGTTCCCATTCTTTTCATGAATAAGAATCATTTTACTTTCCCTCTTAATCCTTGACATAATCCAGTGGTATTCCCTTTTCCCATGCTGAGAGTCCATTGAGACATAGAGTGTAGCAAAGATTGAGGTGGGTGGGGGTGCAGCAGCGACAATGTTCCCAGACTTGGAAATCTATAAAGTTTCTTGAACGACAGGGGTCGATCTCAAGAACTGAGAGAAGCCTCTCCTTGAGCTCCTGGCAGTTTTCTCTTCATCCTCACTTGAACTTTCTTTCCCAACCTTTTTTAGAGGCCCAAGGAAATTGCAAAGCTTTTCATATTGTGTGGACAATGGCTGATCTGCAAGCAGAGGGACTTCCCCAACGTCATTCATTAGTGCCACCTGAAGAGGCAATGAATTCACTGTTAATATCACAAATATCAAAGGAAGTCAAGCTGAAGAGATAGCTATTTGAAGGTGTTGGCAGGAAATTAAATTTACAAAACAGAACTAGAGCCCTGCTAGGATTATAGCAGAATGACAAAAGCAAGGAAATTGAACATTAAGCCTTCCACAGCATCCTTCCCTCTCAGTGTCTCTAGTGGGGATTGTAGGAATGTGGAGTGTATCCTTTGCCTTTTGTCAGGAGATTAAATCTAGAATACCTCCTGAACACGGCGCAGTCCTTTTGCTGATCTCTGATCACATGGATATGAGAACTCCCATCAATAGTATACAGACAAATAATGATTACCCAAAAACCCTTTACAAAGGGATCCACCAAATGGACGAAAGGTCTACCTCTAAGTATGGTCCATTCCAGGCATAGTGAAGCAGTACCTGCTCTATCCAGCCATATGGTTTTGTTGGTGATTTATGATTATGATCGCTGAGCTCCCTCTTCCACCACCACCTTTTTCATCATAATATCTTAGCTTTCAAACTTGAAGTGTCTTAAGAAGCCAATTAACCATCATCCAACAAGTAGATGTTAAATACCTACTACGGGCCAGGAACTGAGCTTGGCACTGAGGGCACTAAAGCAAAAGATGAAATCACTTCTCTTAAATGAATACATATATATATATATAATAGAAACTGTAAATATAAATACATATGTGTGTATGCTATATATGCACATACATATATACATTCATATATGTATAGATGCATACATGTAGAGTTGTTTAGCTGTGTATATATCATGACTCTCTTCACCCTGTTTATTGGCAGTAATTCTGGAGTGCTAATTTCTTCTTCAGCTCATTTTACAGATGAGAAAACTGAGACAAACAGGATCATGGGACTTGCTCCAGATCACACAGCTAGTTAAGTGTCTGAAGCCAGATTTGAACCCAAGAATATATCTTCCCAAATTCAGGTCCAGGATTCTATCCATTGTCCCATCTAGCTGTTACCTAATATAATATGTACACATAAAAGCATATATACATGTTTACATGCACACATTAATGTATAGACTTGATGGAAGAAACCAATCCTATTATTCCATTCCATGTATAACTTACGAATGGATCTCAATTGGCAATCAATCATTAAATCAATGATTTTAGACGAGGCAGGACAAAGTCTTTAAGCAACTAAAGTGTTTTGCTGGGTTGAATAAACTTGGGCATGCTATAGTGGTATCTATAGACTATCAAACCATTTGGGTTGAAGTGATTCAAGAGTGTTTCAGCGAAATCTCTCTTAAGGAATATGTGAGGTAGGAAAGGTGAATGAAGATTCCTTGGCTAAGTCTTGGTCTTGGCCAGATCCCTTTCTCTTTCTCCTCTTTGACTGGTGTAGGAGCTTAGAAGTGGGGAAGAATTTGGAGGATTTGGGACATTCTTACTTCTTAGAATGTCCTTCTGACAAATAAGGTGTTGATCATTAAGTTGATCTAGTCCTAAATCTGATCAATCATGATTATTTTATATGAAAATTATAATATCCTTTCAAATGATTCCCATTAAATTGGCCTTTTACATGGGAAAAGATGGTCCTTAGAGCTGATTCTATCATAAGGTGTCTGAGTTAACATCTAGGAATCACTGAATGGCTTTCCATTTATCAGTGGCTTATGCTGGATATATGTGCTGCTGCTGATAAGGGTATAATACTGATTGTAAACAGAACTCACAGGACCCGAAATTCTTGAGAAGTATGCTCTTCCCTGAGAAAACTAAGAACTCTTTTTTAAACTTCTTTTTCAAAAATATTTTTATTTTCAAAATATATACACAGATAATTTTTCAACATTGACCCTTGCATAGCCTTGTGTTTCAGGTTTTCCCCTCCTCCCCGCCCTCTCCTCCCCTAGATGGCAAATAATCCAATATATGTTATACATATTAAAATATATAAAACTAAGAGCTCTTGTGATGAAGGCAGCTCTATCTTTTAGAAGTCATATTAAAGATAGATATAGAGATACTCTTTTTGGAAGGGAGAGAGTGGTGGGTCATCCCTACTTCAGATTGCATCATTCCATCAGTGTTAGCACTCATTTCAGATGATCAATGTTTAAGTGTCATTGATTTATACATAGATAAGGAAAAGGGGTCCATAGATGTTAAATCAATTGCCCAAGGTCACATAGGGAGCGAATGTAAGAGACAGGACTTGAACCCAGACCCTTTGGCATTGAGAGTTCATTCAAACGAAGCATTTGCAATCTTAGCAACAGCGGCACTGAAATGTTGCCTGTATGTGGTCACATAGCCAGGATGTGCCTGAGACAGCTCATGACCTCAGTCTTCTTGATTCTATGACTCACAGTCTAATCCCTTATACCACACAGCTTCTCTCTCCTTGTCCTAAAGAAAGGGAAAATTATAGATCATCCCACAAATTAAAAAGCAATAAGCTTCTGCCCAGCAGCCAATGTAGCGGGTTGGGGGCTGGCAGAGCATTGCATGGGGTATTGTAGAACCATAAGAAAGGAGGACTAAAAGGAATGCAGAGAAACATAATGACATCTTAATGGCCTGATGTGCAATGAAATAAGGAGAACTAGGAAAAACTAGACACACACATTTATATTGATATACACACATATATGTATATGTATGTTTATACACACACATGTAAGTATATGTATACATGTATAGGTGCATGTGTGTACATGTACTCACATATACATATATGCATGTATATATATATATATACATCTGTATTAATGTATAGATACATATCCATATATCTATACATATATACATGCAAGAGCTAAAAGAATTATGAACAGTAGAAAATTCACATATAGTAATGGTCCTGGAGGAAAGATGATGTGAAGAGACAGGGATAATATATCAGATATTCTTTTTCATACTTTATCACTGGGTTGAGAGTCACTTATTTTTTAAAAATTTGTTAAAAGGGTTAGCTCAATTCCTAGTTTGTGTGTGGAGAAGAAATGAGAGGGGGAAGAAAGTTCATCTAGAAATGATGGAGTAAAAAGTGGAGGAAAAAGAGAAGGTATCCATCCGCCCACACCCACTCATATATACATGGAAATGTGCATCTATACACATATATTTCTTATATATTTAATATGCACATGTGGGTTTTTGTAAATGAGCTATCCCTACTAGGTTATTTTTGTTGTTTAGTCATTAAATTGTCTCAGATTTTCTGTGGTCTCATGGATGTATGATGGGCTTTTTTTCTCCAAGACACTAGAGTGATTTGCCATCCCCAGAAGTAGCATGGTATATTTTGATGTATAGTTCTAAAGGAAGTAGAATAGATACCTTTAGCCTCTTCTGGCCTCCCTTTCCAAGGGAGACAGATTTCTGCCAGAAGAGAAGGCAGAAGAGGAACTAGGAAATCTGCTACTCCAGATCTCAGAAAAATGGAAAAACAGGATAGAATTCTATCTTTCATTATTGTTGGTATATAGCATGTGAATTTTTAAGGTTTGCACTAAATTTCTGATTAATATTTAGTAATGGGAAAACAAGGATCCAAGTTTGATACGCAAGATTTGATTCTCTTCCCCCTAAATACCAGTTCCACAATAAACACAAATAGCAAGTAACAAAGAAATTCGTTTAATCAAGTCAGTAACAAAATGAGAAGCAAAGGAAGTATACAAGGGAAAATTAAAATCAAATATATAGAGTAAAGGAACTATGTCATTGAGAATTAGGTAACAATTTACCAGGAGAGAGAGTCCCCGATTTCACCCATAGGAAAAAAATTCCCTGAAGTTTCTAGTGCATCCAGCTGGGGATTGGAATATGAAAGATAATACTTATGATTTTCATCAGCTTCTTCCCAGACTCTTATTCTCCCTTTATCAGCCTGAAGTGGGCTTGGTAATATCTATCTCCTCTCTCAAAGGTGGAAGCCAGAAGCATACGAAACAACTACTAAAAGCCAAAGAGACTTAAGAGACTTGAAAAGCCTGTAGCTCTCTGCTCTCCTGTTCTTGACAACTCTGTCCTGCATCTCATAGAGGCACAGTCTATTGATTTTCTCTCATAGTAAGCAGCTTTGGAAGTTGAGTTACACATACATATAAATTGTTTTGATTTCTTCTTCAGAAAAAATGGCAGAGAAATGGAAGAAAAAGGGAAAAAGAAATTTACACCATAAATTTATTATATATTTAAAAGGAATAGTATATAATAGAGTTGCAGTTTCATGTGCGATCATCTTTTTATTATACTATGTTATGGATTTGTCTTATTCTACAAATTAAAAATAAAATTTCAAAAAGAATTCACACATATTTATGTATATAAATATAATATGGAATATATATGCATATATTCACAAGCATGGATAGACAGATTTCTATAAATCTATATCTATAAAGTTTAAATCCATGCATCTACATCTCTATCTTTTTATCTCTATCTATCCGTCTATGGATATAAAGAGGTACATCAATATGAATATATTGATGTGTCAGATCAGGGGCTTGTTTTGCAAAATGTCTGTTTTTGGCAGCTTTTTGTTTTATCTGAAAACTAAAGTATCCATGTGTGGAAAAGGGTGAGCTTTAAAAATACCCTTTTTATCATATTCTTCTCTCAACTCCTCCCTATGATTTATAGGAAATAAAAATGTGTTTATTGGCAGCAGAACTTTTTTCCTTTTATTGACTTCCAACATAAAGACAGCATCATCCTTTTGAAAAGAGGCAGAAGGTACATGTTCTCCCCAAATGAGACCTGGTTAATTACATGTAATTCACTTGTCTCCTAGTGTAGGGTGGACTTTTGATTAGTACTTCTCCAAAGGGAAAATTGCTTTGTAGCTGTAGCCGGGCTATCAGGATTTATAGCAGCAAGGTGATTATCTCTGTTAACTTGGGGTGATTTTAAAAAAAGGAGGGGGGGGAAGCAAATAAGGGACAAAAACACCTGTGTCCTTTGCCAACAGCTCTCAGTGTTGATATAATGATTACTATTTAGTCCATGTCAGTTGCTTTCATAATTGAGCAGTCTATGGGTTTATAGATATGAACATTAGAGCTACAGAAATAAGGGCAAGAGTACCCAGCTGGCGTGTCATCTGAGGGAGGCCAAGAAACTCCCCCCAAACCCTGTTTTGGCAACATTTGGGAAGGTGTTCCTCATTTTGCTGTTTATTATTTTACTGAAGTCCTAGCAATGAGAAAAGAGGAAAGAAGAGAAATGAAAGAGAAAAGAAAAAAACTCATCTGTCATATCTCCTCATCTTCATCACCTTGCTTAATTTTGAGATTGCTAATAGAAAACTAAAAAGAAAAATAATTTTGATTTCAGAGCTGTTTGCTTCTTTTCCCCCAATATATAAAGGTTTCTTTTCACTGAGCTTGTATGCATTATTTCATCTCTGGATTTAGCTTAACAGCTGGTTTCTGCTAACCCTCCTAGAAGTCCACATGTCTTTTCTTTAAAGAAATATTAGTTACTCACATCTGCATTTGCTCTAGGCAGGCAATCTGTTCTCAGGTGCAAACTGGAATGTCAAATTCCTGCTGTTAATTTTCAGAACCTCACTCCCAAGGAGAGTGTTGTTGAGATGAATTTGAAGTATTAAAAAAAAAAAAAAGTTGATGGCAACCTTCTTATCATGAATAGAGAATAGATAGCATATTCATGGGATCATTAGTTACATAAAATTGGAAGGGATCTTAAGGATCACTGGGTCCAACTTTCTCATTTTACAATGAGGAAATTGAGGCAAAAGATATTAACTGACTTGCCTAAGGTTACACAACTAGTAAATGGAAGAGTTAGGATTCCTACTACTATTGTTATTATCATTACTAGCAATAATATTGCTAACAATGATAATAATAATAATAACTAGTATTTATATAATACTTTAAAGATTTAAAGGCTAGATTCAGTTAAAATACTTTAGGATAATTTGCAGAGGGAGAGATGACTTTTCTTTTGAAGGAGGTAAAAGATATTTCTTGAGTTGTAGGAACTAGTTAATGATCTAATCTAAGAGATCTCCTATTAGATTCCTGCCTACAAGTTGGAGTACAAGTCAACAACAATAACAATATATGTACACACATATGCATATATACACATACCCACATGCATACATATATATATATATATATATATATATTTCTTTATCTGTTAAGCTCCTATTGATTGAAAGAAGAAAGGCAGAAAAGGTCCTTATTTTTAACTGTCCTTGTATTTCTCTACCAGAGAGACAATCCTTTTTGCAGGAAATGATGCAACAAAAATGGCAGATAGAGAGTTGATGATCAAGATGAGTGAAGCAAAAATAAGAGAGCTTCTAGTTGAGTTTCATGAATTCAGGTCAATTGGTTCAGATAAACTACACCAATGGAGTTTGAAAGAACTGGCTGATGGCATCCCTGATCAACTGCCACTGATATTTGAAGAATTATGTAACATACAAGAGAAATCACAAGACTGGAAAGGAGCAAAAGTACCATTTTTTTAAGGGAAGAGAACAGAGTCTGCTAAATCTGCCATATCTTAGTCAATGAGCTTAACTTTGATTTCTGAGAAAATTCTCGAATGTATCATAGATGAAAATCTAGAAAAGGAAACAAAGATTTTAAAGATCCATCAGGATTTCATACTTTTATTAGATGTACTTACTAAAATAGTAGGGCAGATAGGACATGATGTGGATAGAGTTCCAGCCCTGAAGTCAGGAAGGCTCATCTCCTTGACTTCTAATCTGACCTCAGACATTTAATAGTTATGTGACCCTGGACAAGCCACTTAACCCCATTCTCCCCAGTTTCCTTTTCTGTAAAACTAGAAGAAAAAGTCAGAAACAACCAAATAAACTACAACAAATCTAAATGGAGTAAGGAATTGAAACAACTGAACAAGAACAACAACTAAATAAGTAGATGAGAAGAAATAATTTACCAAAACTCTTGCAAAGCTTTTGTTAAATTATCCTGTCCTATTCTTACAGAGAAAGGACATAAATGTGGATTACTGCCTCGGATTTATTAAATTTAAAACTGGTTAAATTGATGAATTAAAAAAGTAATTGTTTATATTTTATTGTCAATGTGGCAGAAGGTCTCCATTAGAGTTCCCCAGGGATCTATGTTTGGCTTGGTCTTGTTTAGCATTTTTACATATGAGTGCAATAAAAACTTAGATGGAATACTTATCAAATTTGTGGATGACAGAAAACTGGAAAAGATACTTAATGTAATGGATGCCAGAGTCAGATTTCAAAAAGTTCTTGACAGGCTAGGACATGGAACTTAATTAATCTAACAAGATGAAATTCATTGGGGATAAATTAAATGTAAAGTCTTGTTTTAGGGAAGAGAAACACAATAACCTTACAAATAGCAGAGCAGCACAAAAACTAATTAGTACTTGGGCTTCTTTAAGAAAGGCTAGCTGCCAAGAACAGAGAAGGGATTGTTCATGGTTCCTCTAGATTTCTTCTACTTGGGTCTCATTTGGAATATCATGTTCCATTATGGTCAACACAGTTTGAAAGGACATCTATACACTGGAGAACTTTCAGAGAAAGAAACTCAAGGTGTGGAAAAGCTTGAAGTCCATGTCATTTGACCATCACTAGAAGGAAGTGGACATGTTTAGTTTAGAGAATAGCCTGTGATATGGGAGAGGAAGCAGTTATTGTATCTGTCATCAAGTATTTGAATGACTGTCATGTAGAACAAGGAACAGACTTATTTTGTGTGACCCAGAGGGCAGAGTCAGATTCAACTGGTTGAATTTGAAAGAGAAAAATTTTGGCTTTGTTTGAAGGGAAAACAGATAGACAAATACCTGCCTGTCTTCCTAGCTACATAAAAGGGTAACTGAATATGGTTCTTGGAAGCATCATTGTCAGGATTTGAATTTGGATCCCATATATGTTTCCAGACCCAATATTCTTTCATTTATGTCATATTACTCCTTTTGCATTGATTTTGAAATATTGATGGCCCATCTTCTCTATTATCCTTTTCATTCATGTTATTGTTGTTTAGTCATTTCAGTTGTGTCTGAGTCTTTATGACTCCCTTTGAATTTCCTTGACAAAAATACTGGGCTGGTTTGCCATTTCTTTTCAAGCTCATTTTGTAGATGAGGAAACTGAGGTAAATAGAATTAAATAACTTGTTTAGAATCCCACAGTAAGTGTCTGGGGCTAGATTTTAACTCCTGATGATTAGTCTTCCTGACTTCACATTGAGCACTCTCTCCACTATACCACCTTTTTGTCTATTTTCTACTCTATGGAAAGGATCAATTTCATGGTCACGATGCGTCCTGGATGAAGAAATGGATCTCCAGTTCTCAATAAGTAGATTGCCATGCAGTGTGACATTAATTTATTTCATATAGAAATAAATACCTATTTAGAATATAATATATATATATATAATTTTGTTAACAATTTTGCAATTTGATAGATGTTACTTAAGCCATTCTTAAACAGACATTCAAGAAACATACATCAAAATAGAATGGGTCAATTGTTTATCCTTTTGTGGATCTTAACTGACTTTCTACAAGTGCAAGGCACTCCTCTATGTCAGTCTGAATCCTAGTTTTACAGTGGAATAATTCTAAAACATAACTACAGTGCTTTGCAAAATACCAGACAGAAGGGAATAAAAGAGAATAAAGATCCAATTAGTTCATATAAGGGTTAGATAAGCTTTACTGGAGGACAAGCATCAAGTAATTCTTTATGGGAAAGATAATTCAAATATTGTAAACAGGATGATGGGCTGGGTTGTCACTGTAAATAGAAGTTCAAAGAATATTTATTGTAACAATAATACTAGCTAACATTTATGTAGTACGTTATGTTGCAAAGAGCTTTATTGTTTTTGTTGTCGCTCCTTCCAACAACTCTGTGAAATAGAGACTGTTTTCTGTAGTTTACAACTGGGCACACTGACTTTGCATAAGTGTGAGGTAGGATTTGGACTCAGTTCTTCACAATATAATGGAACAAAAACAACAGCGACATTTGCGGGATAGTTCTAAAAAATATTTGTCAATCTTGTGTCCACAAGTATCCATTCCAACCCAAGATATTTCTCTTTAGTCAGTCATTCTGAATCATTTGGGTTATTGGCTAATAAAATTACTCCCACAAACAGCTGCCCACTTGCATTATTTGCTATTTGTAAATCTACTTCATATTGGAGGTTTTTATCCAATGAAGATCCTCAAATGTGGCCTCCTGGACGGATGGCCTTTTCTATATCGTGTGAATGAGAATAATGAATGAAAAGGTCAAACAGTAATAACATTTTTTTCTGATTTGGAGAGTCCTCAATATTGTGACAGCTGCTGCGGTGTATAGCAGAGAGCAACATGAAGTCAAGGTTCTAACCTTTAGTTTTAATAAACACTTGGTCCCTACGAAAATGGAAACATTTGGTTATTTCATTTTTAGAGCTAGGGAAAAATTAGCCAGAGGCATTTCCTGGTTTTATGGAATTGCATTTTAATAAAATTTTAATAAAATCACAGTCAATAGACATTGACACCCTGGATTATTTATCTCTGCCATAGCATTTTCAGATTCTTCCATTTTTTAGTTCTCATGGAAAGTTGTGATAGTTCCATGGACATTCACATAATTTCTGTAGGTATTAGTCTATGTAGAACTATCAAAAAAGAGAACTTTTTTCAATAAACTATAAAATGATTATTTTAAAAACATAAGTATATATTCAATTTCAATGAGATTATTCTTCTGAATTCCATTGCTTTTTTTCTATCTCCAAATACCATTTTACCATTTTTATCTTCACTCAGTTGTGATACATCCTTTGGTCAAAATGGAATCAAAGACCAATGGGCAAGTCCTCTTGCTTATTGAAACAGGCCACTTAATTAAAGCATAATGACAAAACATTACATGATATTCCAGCCTCATTCAAACAATAGTTTTATAGAACAGATAAAAGTGATACCTCCCATATACTTCTTGAAATTGTCCATAATTTTAATAGTTGACTCAGAGGTAGCCCAGAATCATAGGATTTAGACATGAGGTAATGAACTAGGAAGTATACTAGAAACTAGGAAACAAATTGTAAATGTTGTTGCTGAATATAATTTTATATAATAATATTTTATGTAATTTATTTATTTTTATATAATACAATTTTATATACTAATAATGATGATGATGATGACGATATTTACATACTTCTTTGAAATTTTCAGATTTTTTACAAAGAAATATTGTTTAATTCGATCCTTACAACAATTCTGGGAAGTGGCCATTATCATTGTCCCTATTTTTAAATGAAAAACTGAGGAAAACAGAAGTTAAAAATGACTTGTCTAGGGATATACAGCACTTTATTGCCTGAGGCTGAATTCACAGTCAGGTCTTTATGACATCAAATACAGCTAACATAAGAAAAGCAGGAAAAAGAGATTTTTTTTTTTTTATGCCTTCCCTCCCTTGCATTAGGAAATAGCAATACTAACACTGTTTCACAAATAGTTAAAACTAAGTAAAGCGACTAACTAGAGAACATTTCAATACTATTTGAGGTATGATTTGAAGCCAGGCCTGCTGACACGAAGTCAAGTTCTCTTTTGACTAGGTGCTCAGTAGATAGGAACATATTCTCAGGGCCCTCAGAAACCATTTTTCCTCAACCCTTTCATTTTACAGATGAGAAAACTGAGGCCCAATGAGGTGACTTGTCCAGAGTCACACAGGTCATCAGAGATGAGATCTGAATAATTGTTACTCGTATTTTTGATGAATGGATGAATGACTCCATAAATTCATATTCCTAAAGCAATGTTAGAAATTGTTTTCTAAATTAAAAAAAAAACATTGAAAGTTTCTTGGTAAAAAGGGTATTTAACTCCCTGGAGAAAAGCTGCTCTCTCTATTCCAGCTGCAGGCTTGATGCCAGTTTGAAAAGTTTCAATTATAAGATCACATCTGTACCATGGCTTTCATTTCCCCTAAGCAATGTTTTCTTGAGGCAAAGAGATAGATCTTTTTTGTATGAATCAAACAATAGCTAACCACTTTACTTGTCAATTTCACTTTCCTAATTGATCTAATCATTATATAACAAATGATTCCCAAATGATCTGCATTTAATGCCTAGGAATCAACAGTTGCATTCTTATTTTATGCTGGGAATAGATGTGTGAACCAGTCTACTCACATAGATGCTTTATAGAAATATAGCTGTCTCATAGCCTAGTTTCTTTTTTCAGCCACACCTAAGCTTTCAGGGAGAAAGTGTGTTTAAAAGTAATTCTCTTTAAAAAAAGAACTTAACCTGCTCTTGTTATGAAAGTACCAGTCATAATGAAATCATTTGTTTTGGGTAAGAAACTATCCACCATATGTCTCAACTTTTTCTCTTACTTATTGAGTTTTAATTGGTCATAGACTCTGCATTTTGACTTCTAAAACCCTTAGCAATTAGGCTCCCACCTAATCTTCTGGACTTATTTTATATAATGCCATTCTTCATGAATTTTGTGTTCCAGTTGAACTGGCTTATTGGCCATTCCCCAAACTCGACATCACTATGTTTTATCTCTTTGCTTTTGCAGAGACTGTCTCTCTGATGTATGGAATGTGTGCCCTCTACATTTCTACCTCTCAGAATTCAAAGCCTCTTGAAAAATTCAGTTTAGGTGCCATGTACTCCTAGAAGTCTTTGTGGGACAAAAGTGATAGGTTTTCTGTCTCTCTCAATTGATCTTGTATTTACACATTGTCGTTTTATCAAACCCACTCCTCTTCCAAATTAGCCATCTCTATTCCACATTTCCATATTTATTTTGATAATCACACTATCTTTCCTTGCACCAGAGCTAACAACTTCAGTGTCATTCAGAATTCTTCCTTTTCTCTCACCTCTCATATGAATTCTGTTGCCACATCTTATTGGTGCTGACTCTAGAATATCTCTCAGATTTGTCTTTTTCTTTTTAATCACACAAGTATCACCTTTGTACCAATTCTTATCACACCTTATGTTGGGTATTGCAAGCATCTCCTGATTTGTGTCCTAACGTCAAGTCTCTCTCCTCTCGCATGTACAACAATCCTAAAGACCACCTCTTGCTACATCGCTCGAATAGATTCCTACACCATCCTTACATTGAGGTCTGTGAATATGCATATATACATATACATATACATATGTTTATAAATTTGTGTATGTGCTTATATATATATATATATATATATTTGTATTTCAATATATTTGGTTAGCTTTGTAATCCTGTTTTTAAAAATGTATCTGAAATTTTTATTTTTTAATTTTTTTATTATAGCTTTTTATTTACAATATATATGCATGGGTAATTTTTCATCATTGACCTTTGCAAAAATTTCTGTTCCAACTTTTCCCCTCCTTCCCTCTACCCTCTTCCCTAGATGGCAGGTAGACCATCAATTTTATTTTGAGAAAATGTCTATAATTTTTATTAGATTGCCAATGGCTTCCACAATATACACAAGCTTAAGAACATGTGCAACTTTTCCTATTTGATATCTGAAGTTCTTTACAATCTTACTCCATCATACCTTTCCTGGCTTATAACAGCACTTTGGTATTCTTATTTTTTATATTCCAACCTAGCCTATTGTTCTGCCACACAATGTTTTATCTTCAGTCTTTATGTTTTTTCACTGATAGTCCCTTTTGTCAGAAATGCCTTCCTTCCTTATCTCTTACTCCCTGCACTCTAATTTCCGTTAACGCTCACCTCCCATGCCAATTCCAAGAAAAGATCTTTCCTCGTTCCCCTCGTATCCCCTAAAATAGTGTCATAGCTTGAAAGTCAAAGGGTCTTTATGAAATATTTGGGCAAATATCATGAACTGAGGTCTAGAGAGGTCAAGGAACTTGACCAAGGTCAACATGTAAAAAATAGAAAAGTTAGGATTTGAACCCACATGCTCCTTCCCCCTGCCCCAAGTCTACTCTCTTTCCATTTCTTTCATTTTATTTTGTTTCATTTCCTTTCATTTTATATTCTTATCTATGTACATGTTGTTCTCCATCCAAAATTGAATCTAAAATCTTTAGAGGAAGGGATTTTTACATTTACCTTTGGATCTCCAATACAAAGTCCAGTACCCCATAGACAGTAGGTACCAAATAAATGCTTATTGAAAATGAATGGGTGGATAATTAAATGCCTCAGAAAGATGAGCATCTTAAAGATAAGGACCACATTTTGCCTCTTTATGTATCCCCAGTGCTTAGCACTCTTCCTGGCACATATTACATGCTTAATGAATGTTAATTGATCAATATCAGAATTCTATAGCTGTTCCCTTACCAGGCGCCCTGATTGTAATTCAGGTACCATTTCAATGCAGTCCCTTTCCTGTTCGATATCAGTTTATAAAAGCATGTTCTATGTTCACTGACCCCAGATAACTAAATAAATCCCAGTTTGTGGTCACACAAATAAGCCCCAGTTTGTACCACACCAATACATGCTGACTCTGGAGAGAAGGGATGCAAAATAAACCAAGCATTAAATCCACATATCTTTGTGGAATAGAAGGAGGGAGGATCAACAATGCTCTCTCCCTCACCCTCCTTCCCTAGCCCCTGCCTTCCCCTACCAATACATTATTCATGTTTCCTGGCTCATGCCAGGGTTTTGTTTCCTTTCCCTTACTGAGGGATTTTTATAGAGAGTTGTTTATAGGGCTTAAAGGAGCGAACTCTAGAGAACAAGAGATGCTGGATGACCATAATGTGGATGCATCTTTATTCAGGGCATCTGGTAGACTTCGGATTGGTCAAGTAGGTACAGACAAGGTTGAGAAAGAAGAGAATCTCCAAAGTAGTCTTCTTTTCTTTGCCCATTCTTTATCACATGTATCATTTTTTTTTTCAGCTCAGTTCAAATGAGCCTTAAACATACTGCTTTACAAAGAGAAGTGGATAAAATCCCCAGACTGATAAAAGATGTGTTTGATGGAAATCTGTTGAGAAAAAGTAAAGTAAAAAAAAAAAAAAAAACGCATCTCATTTTAATGATTGGCAATCAGAAATAGGATAACAAACCTACATTACGGCTGAACAAGTTTCAGTGTATTGAAACAAAAATAAAAAAAAAATACATACAGGCTGCATAGGTATCTTGTCCATAGGGAAACTAGTTTCTTTTCAATGACGATCATCCCCAAAGTCTTTACCCCAGGTTTTTGGAAATTAAAATAATGTCCTGGTGATTGTTCAGAACTATAGTAGAAAATGGCATTCTGGTTTTTAACTGTCTCTTTTACTTGTTTGTGAATTGTAGCTGTTGCCTTTGAATGTGTCTGGAATATTTTAAGAAAAATAGCATGAAATGAAACATTGGTGTTAATTAGGCAGCCAGTCCCCACTAAAGTGGGGGACACATATGTGTAAATGCTGAATGATTTTCTCCTGACACATTGCCAATGTTGCTGCTTTTTTCATCATCATCAAGATCTTATCATAATTATAATCATTCCTAATTTGCCTATAATATTTTAAGGCTTAACATGGTGCTTTCATTGTCATGACCTTAAGAAACAAGTAGTATAAATAAAATTAGTCACATTTTAAACAAGAGTAAACTGAGGTTCAAGAAGATTAAATGCCTTACCCAGGAAAAAAAGATCTTCTCTAGAATTTTTAAATTGAATGGTACAAACCTCTCCCTACAGACTTCAGGAAATATATCATTTTTAATAACCTGATACTGTCTCTTCTAGGAATAAAGACTGATGGATAGGCTCAGGGACCAAATGGGAGTGACTTACCTATGAGGCAAGAGGGAAGAAGATCATGTGATTTGCTATTGTAACTACTTTTAAAAAAACTAAATTTTGGCTACTGAAGGACTAAAAGAACCTTAAATACTATCTGCATTTGATTACTCAGGGTCAATCTCCACTAGTCCTTCGTTAGTCTCTCTTTAGAGCTTTCTTTAAGGCTATTGAGTGCCAGAGCCAGTGTCTTTATGTCCAGGATAGGTGTTTAGAATGGATTGAGAACTGTAGTAGAAGGATCCAATTTATCAAGTAGGAAAGCTGTAGATGGATTATTGTTCTTATAGTTGTTCATCCTCCATTGTTAAGGAGGACCAATGGCATCAGGAGAATGATGTCTCAACTTGCAGGTGAATTGGATTTAAGTGAGACAGAACTGTGTAAAGTCATCATCCCCCCTTTCTCCCTCAGACTCATTAGAATTCAGTTATAAGACCTAGGTCAGGATGACTAGTAAGAGCTGAGGATGTAGTGGGAAAACAGCCCATTTAAAACTAAGGTCTTTTCCTGGTCTCAGTTTGTCACAGGCAACACCTATTCGGTGATTAAATCTAGGTAGAATAAAGATTAAAGATAGCCTAGTTTTCCTTCATAAAAGAATCAGTGGAGGAAGGAAAGCTCCTCGGAGTTCATGGGTACTTTATGAATACCAGTCTCCTCCTCACATCGTAGATATATACTCTAGAGACCATTTTTAGACAAAAACTACTAAGTGTCAGAGGTGAAATTTCCTGATTGATTTTTAAGGAAATGTTTCAGCTAGAGGAGAAGGATTCAAGGTCAGGTGAATCCCCAAAATAATAGAGATGTGAGCTGGACCGAAATTCATTTACAGGGTGTGTGTGTGTGTGTGTGTGTGTGTGTGTGTGTGTGTATGTGTGTGTGTGGTGTTTGTGTGTGTATGAGAGAGAGAGAGAGACAGACAGATACAGAGAGAGACAGACAGGCAGAGACAGCGAGACAGAGACAGAGACAGACAGACAGCTAGACAGACAGAGACAGACAGACACAAAGAGAGACTAAGAGAGACCTGAGTAAACTGATTGTGTAGACAATATTTATAGAGGGATCATAGAATATGGAGATGGAGAGAAGTTTAGAAATATCCTTTTGGAACATTGACATATGGCTTAGGATCTGGCTCATATTTTTTAGGATTAGAATGTTGAGGTATCCTACAAATTTGCAGCTATCCCAGGCCCCACAGCTAATAAGTAATGGAAATGAAATTCAAATCTGGGATCTCGCTCCAAATCCAATAGCCTTTAAGCTTCATTTTGTTGCTTAACTTACTTGAGAGTGCCAACTGTTTCTAAACATTTGCTCACATTGAAGTAAATCCGCGGCTGAAAACTGGAATGCTGATTAGAATCCATGATTACTTCACCATCTATATTTGTATCTACAGCTTCTTAAGCAGTACCTGATAAATAATAGGTGCTTAATAAGTGCTTGTTGTCTGATTGAGTTGTTGCCTAATTGATAGAGACAACTTGAAAGGAAGACTTGAGTTCAAATACTGCTTCTCATCTTTATTCGTCATATGGCACTGAAAAATTCATTTGTACTTTTCTGAGAATAATGTTTTCTTCTCACATTCTGCCACACTGACTGAAGTGTGCCTACTATACCTTTACCATAAGGAACAGTAGATTCCCAGAGAGATCTCCTCCTCTTCTTAGGCTAGACCTTGCTATTAGGTACAAATATACTGGATGGTGGGAGAAAGCCTTTCCTGTTCTGTGACACACACACATATCAATATCTATATCTATATCTGTATCTGGGAGGCTTTCTAAGTACAGTAATTTTAAGAACTCAATGAATATATGTTTACCTCATAAAACCACCTTTTGAATTAGCTAGCTAATGCCCAAATCTGGAAAGTAGAGATGAAGATAACACGCTTGAAAAAGGTCTTAGAAGTACCTAAACTTTTAGAAAATGAATAATTTGAGAGCAAAAATTATGTCACTTTTTATTTTTATATCCAGTGCTTTGTTCATTACTTTGTACAGGGTAAGTAAATAATAAATGCTTCACTCATTCATACATTCATGTACAAAGCACACAAATATGTTAATATTCATTTGGACATTGCATTCTTTTTGAGTTGCCCCCAACTCAATCGCTTAATATTAAATATTTTTAGCTATTCACTCTTTAGCATGAAATAGTAATATGAATTTGATGAGATTTGTGAAAGGATGAAGGCTAGACACTTAAGAGAATGAGATCATATGCCAGAAGTGGAAAGAAAAGGGTACAGAAAGGAATTTGGGTGTGGAGTATTGGAGATGAACCACAGAGAGATGCTCTAACCCATCCTTTAAAATGGAAGAAAGGGAAGCTGAGAGACTTGTCGTTTTATCTCAGAACAGCCTTCATGCCCACTAGATAGCAAAAGACTGCCATTATCATTGCTGCTCATACATATACATATATAGCTATTGCATATAAATGACCGAGAGATCAGCATCTGGCTGTTTTTAAAATTCCCTATGTAGCTCAGGCTATTTGGGACACATAAAATGAGTGCTTTCTACTTTTATTTCTAAAATTGTGTCTAATTTTAAGGGACAGTTTATTTCCCCCTGTTCCTGAATCACCAATGTTCCCCATCAACATGTTGCCTGTAAGAGCATTGTATGCCACGGTAAAAGCAAGAGGCACTTGATGTCTGACTGGGTTATTTATCACGATGCTGTTTTCCCCCTCTGCTAAAAAACTGGAGATACATTTATATATATACATATACATATATATATATATATATTTTTTTTTTTTGGCCAACAATAAAAGCATTCAAACACATGTTTGCAGTTTGATTCATGAATTTTGAGTGGATTCTAAACTCAGTTTATCAGGTTTTCCCAGCTTTGCTAAGAAGTGATCTGTCAACTTGAGAGAGAAGTAAAATAACAATACAGACTTATTGCTTTAGAAAACTCTTCCCCTCCTCCAAACATCTTCAATACCAATAAAAAAAGATTATAATAATAAAAAGAGAGAGAGAGAGAAAGAGAGAGAGAGAGAGAGAGAGAGAGAGAGAGAAAACTCACCAAAGATATGTTTACCTCATAAAACCACCTTTTGCTAGCTAATGCCCAAATCTGGAAACTAGAGATGAAGATAACACTTGAAAAATATATTTAACCCTTAGAGGGAAATGACTCTAATTCTTTCATTTTACATTTTAGACAAACTGAAGCCTCAAAAGTCCCAAGGTCAAATAATAAGCTGAGGATTGTATTTAGATCTTCCAATTCCTGTACAATCTTTTACTACACCCAACTGTCTCTCACTCTATCTTATGAAGTCATTGACAAAAATCATATCTTTTATTTACTAGAGAGTCCATTGTATCCTCTCTCTATCTCCTGCCCCACCCTTCTCCAGACTTGTTTTACATATACTTGTAATCGGCCTTTATCAAATGCATCTTGACTAAATAGCATATAACATGCTGGACCAGGAGGCAGACCTGAGTTCAAATCTAGTCAAAGAAATTTAATATTTGGGTGAACCAAGGCAAGTCATTTCTCTGTCTGAATTTCCTCATCTGTACAGTGATGGTGGTCATAGTACCTACTTCCCAGAGTTGTTGTGGGGATAAAATGAGTTCTGTCACATAGTGGCAACTATATTAACGCTTATTTTCTTCTCTTCTCTTTTCTCAATCTAAACTCAAAACAGACTCTATCTGGAGTTTTCTTGGATCCAAAGTACCATAAGTTTCTGCACTTCAATTGTTTACTTCCCCACCCCCATCTTTTCTCACATGAAGTAGGAAACAACTCCTAAAATCAATCAATCAAATATTTGTTAAGTGCTTACTAAGTGTAGGGGGCAAACAATTGAATTATAAACTAGTTTGTTGAATTTCCTGTTCTTTAGAATGGCTCCCACTAGTCACAGCATCCCCATCTTCTTCCCCATATGTCACTTGGTTGGAGTGAATTTATGAGAATGCCTTTTAATCTGCTCCCAGGAAGGGGCAGGAGACCATATCCAGTCTGAATTTCATATTGATTTTCCATCCAAGTGGATCTTGCCTAGACAATTGCTTGTATTTGTGGACACTGTAAATGTTCTGTTGACATTTCAGAATTCCAGGCCTTACCTCCCTTTTGGAGGAATTACATCTTTGCAATGGTTTCTTGATGCTTTTCATTTAATGACTCCTGTCTATCTTGTTCCTTGCCAAGATACATTCTGTACCTATAGAACAGGAATACACAGGGCTTCTCCAGCAGAGCAGACTTTTTTGTATGCTTTTGGATCAGTGGATCTTGGGTTGGTACAGACATCAGTGGGAGTTCTGTATATTTGGGAATAAAGAAATGCTCAAATTAGATTCATGAAACTTGGGTTGACATCTCACCCCTGGTACATATTAACTGTGTGAAATTGAGCAAGTCACTTCACTTTTTTGGGTTTCTTAGTTTCCCATCTGTAAAATAAAGGGGTTCACTAAGAACAAAAGATTACAAAGATCCTTGACCTTCTCCCTCTAAGAAATTTTGAATAACAATGATCAAGTTCCCTTCAGGGAAAATCTATGTACTCTTAAATGAAACATAGTTGGGAAACAGATAACATTTTGGTAGTATATTGCACTTTGATGTTGATCAAAGTCAGCCTTATGGGTACCCAACTTCTCAGAGCTTTGTTTATAAACACAGATAGTTTTAGGATCATATATTTAGATCTGGAAAAGACTTTCATGATTGCTGAGTTTCATTCTCCCATTTTCCAAATGAGAAATCTGACACCCAAGGAAGAAATACATTTTTCCCCAATTTCACATAGGTAACAAGTACCAGAATTCACCTAGGTAGCAAATTGAAATTTGAAGCTGTCCACTGATTCCAAATTATTCTACTGTGAGGGGATGTCTATAAAAGAATGAAATACAGAAATCTACTGGTAACTGGCTGGAGTGAGAATGAATTGGGAGAGAGGAGTTTTACATGAATCCTAGGCATCTCCCCCAAAACAATCTAGATATGGACCTGCATTGTTTAGAGAGAGTTACTTTTTTTATTGGAATCAATGATTTCATTGAAGTAGGGGACTCCAAGAGAACAAAAAGTCTAATATCGATCACCTACCTCAACTTGTTTTTCTTTTCAATTTACAGACTGAAAGGTAACCAGAAAAGGTTAACAGGTTAAATGAGAAGATAATTGATGTATCTAGGATCACAAAAGTAATGATGGAGGAAGGTCACTTGAATCCAGGTCTTTGTAAATCTAAGTCCAGCTTTCTTTCTTTAACTGTTATATCAGGGTTTTCTCTATCACTTTCTATCTCTCTTTGTCTCCCTCCCTCTCTTTCTTTATTCTCTTTCTCTCTCTTTGTGTGTCTGTCTGTTTCTGTCTCTCTATCTCTGTCTCTCTGCATCTCTCTATGTCTCTCTCCCTGTGTCTGTCTGTCTCTGTGGTCTGCTATGATCCTTTTGAAGAAAAGATATATCTCTCACAATAGCTCCCTATTCTTGTTCCCTTGTCTGAAACTCCCTATGGGAAATAATATATGAAGCCTTCTTCATTTATTCACACATTAACATGAATGAGTTCTTCTACAAAAGTTCTTCTCTTTGTCTTATCTTGTCTTAGAGTTCACCCAGGGTTCTCAAAAGCTATGCTCATAGAACGCAACTTTTAGCATATCCTTTGACATTAGGGTTTTAATATAGAAAGGTTTATCTTCAAAGTTCTCTCTCTTAGCCAGAAAATCTCTCAAAGATCTCCTATCAAGTCATAAAAGGAAGTGGGATTGATCCCAGAAAAGAAAGAAGACTTACAATGACCAAATCACATCCCCTCAAAGTTCTAATTGACAATGGAGTAGGAAAATAAAATAAATTTCTATTTAAAATGACTTTAAAGTCTTAATTTAAAACACATTGATGTTAAGATTGTGGTATTTGAAACCTAGAGCGAACAGCAACCTCAGAGGATATCCAGTTCAAATTCTTGGTAAATGACACGGCCCAGGTCATATGAAGTAGTATGAATTGTCTGATAATCATTTTATAGAAGGATGGTCTAAAAGAGGGAAGGCAGGAGTCAGTTATAACTCACTGGGAGAGGAGTTGGATAGATGGGAAGATGTCAGACTAGGTACAGAAGAACACTGAAACAGGAGGCTGGGAGATTACCTTTTTCTCTTTCGCTATTTCTTAGAACCCTGGCTTTTTGATTCTTGTCAAGGATGATTTTGTCTTGCAATAGGTTATTGAAGAATCCAGAAGCCAAATAACTAAAGGCTTCCCATGGTTCTATGTGGCACAGTTATGTTCAATGAGGTCATCTATTTCTTGCAGTGAGGAGAGCAATGTTTCAATGAAATCCTTATATATTCACATATGTACGTTTATGTTTGATAACTCTGCATTTTTTGAAATTAATAGACAATTCAAGCAATTAACAATTATTAAACATCTAGTATGATCCAGGCACTGTGCTAACACTGGGGATGCAAAAGAATGTAAAAGGATAGTTCTTGCTCTCAAGCTCACAGTCTATTGGGGAGACAACGTGGAAACAACTACATGACTTAAAGGATCATTGGGATCTTAGGTTTAAAAGTGAGAGGGACTACAAAAGGCACGTAGTTTGCCCTTCTTATTTTATAAGTAAAGAAATGAGGCAATGTGAGTTGAGGTGACTTATCCAAGATGACATAGGCTTTAAGCATATCAGTCTGTAGCTCAAAGACATACAGGTCAAAGAGACTTCAGAAGTTTCCCATTTTATAGGAGTTTTTTTAACTTTTTTTTTTCAGAAAAGCTTTTCTTTTGTCCAAAATCACTGAAAACTAAACTTGAAATTCCATCCCATGCACTTCATGGGGATCATTTCCTAACAAAGTATGTTGGGTATTGCACCCACTTCCCTTCGTTTTCATTACTATCTCTTCTTGATTGGGGCAGGAGAATGTCTGGGTCTCTAATTTACTTCATTCTGAACTTTGCCCATAAAAGCTGCAAATTTAGAGAGAGAGAGACAGAGAGTGGTTTTTGTTCTTTTGGTAACACTATAAGTTGTTCTGAGACAGAGCCAGAGAGACAGGAAAGTTTTAGGCAGAGATCATTGGGACTAAAGGTAATGCTGTAAAGGAGGGAAGTAGTAGAACAGTAGTGGAGATACTGGGATGAGCCTGTGGAGCACATGGCTCACTTAGGATGGGGCTACTCATTAATCTCTCAGTTGCTAATCTCATCCATTTCCATCTCAGCATGGTTGGTTAGTTGCCATCCTTCTTTCTCAAAGAGAACCAAAATGACATCACACTTCATTGTGTCTGACTGTGGCAGATCAGACCAACATGAGCTCAGAATGTTCTGCCACAGGTTGAACAAAAAGGATCTCTATCAACATTTGAGGTAGCTTCTATAATTCTGGGCATCTCACCTTTCTTTTGGGCTAATTCAGTTTTGTCTTGCTCCTAAAGCATGGCGCTTTCTCTGATGAGGGCATGACAGGCTGGGTGGTCCCGTGCTAGTAGTTCTCATGTCATACAATTGATTCTAGAGTTCTTAAGAGAAACTTTGAGAGTGGCTTGTATCACTTTTTCTAATCAGCTTGTGAGTGTTTGACTTGTCCAAAAAATCTCTGTCTATCTATCTATCCCTCTCTATCTAGATATTCCTGTATATCCAGATATGTAGATATATATCTAGATATACCTTTATATATCCTTTATACATCCATCTCTCTCTCTTTATATATAAATATACCTATATATCCATATCTATTTATCTAAATTTATCTAGATATACCTATATACATATATATCCATTTCTCTCTCTCTCTCTCTCTCTCTCTCTCTTTCTCTTCTCTCTCTCTCTCTCTCTCTCTCCATAAAATGAAGAAGTAAGTTGGCTTAGTTGGCTTCCAACATCTTTTATCTTCCATCTCTGTCATCCCTTGACTAAGATGCTTACTGCATGTGTATTTTTAGTCATCTATAAAATTGGGAGGATGTTCTAGACAGTGTCTGAGGTCCCTTCCACTAACACTTCTAGTTGCCCTCTAGGCTTTTTGATTTATATGCCAATCTTTGGTCTCAAACTCATGATTTTGAAATGAACATTTAGTCCATGGATCAGTATGCTTACTTTCCATGTATTTTAAGGCAGGTATCCTCATTTTACTTGGGCCTCAGTTTTCTTGGCTGCAAAATAAATATATTGGACTCAATGTTTGCCCAATTCCCTTTCATTTCTAGATCTATTATTCTATAATGAAGAAGTAAAAGTGCTTTTGGTTCTCTCTAAATTCAGGGACATCAAGGGGCCGACTTAGTTGTTTTGAAGGTCTGGCACATTTCAAATCTTCCAAGTCATGCAGGGATCCTTGTTAAATATTGCAGTTTCACTTCAGTTTTCATCACCTTCTTAACAGAAAACTGACTAGACCCAAAGATGACTGTCTCGATTCTGATCCATGAAATGCCCAAATGAAGATCAATTACATCTTGATTATCAAATCATGTCTTTCTCTGATTGCTTAGGCCCATATAAATCCCATTATTTGGAGCAATCAAACTGCCCTCTGCGTCTCGGGAAGAGAATCATTCCATCCTCCGTAATCAAAAATATGTCACTGTAGCTTTTCCTTTCTGAAAGATTGCCCCATATTCTTTTGACCAGAGAAGAGAAATGGGAAATGATTATCCTGTATTATTTAACAGTTGTCCATGACATGGGCAACAGGATTCGGGACTATATGCTGAAAGGGATGCCCAATAAGTTGCAGAAGACCAATGGCATTTGTAGTTTAATCTGGGAGAAAAACAATCTTCGCAGAGAGACTGTAGTGGGAGTTTATGGAATGGGCTCCCAAAATAATAAAAGCTGGCACCAAGTGGTGCTTTAAGCTTTGTGAGCATTTTATAATTATCATTTTATTTTATATTCACAAAACCCTGGGGGGGAAATACTATTGTTTTCCCCATTTTGCAGATGAGAAAACTAAGGCTTAGAGAGTTACCTAATTAGTAAAGATCTGATGCTGATTTAAATTCAGCTTTCCTGGACTCCATGTCCCGTGCTTTTTCTACTGCCTCATAAAGCTTCCTCTAAAAACATCCTTAAAAGCACATTCACTTAATGCTATATCTCAAGCACACAATGGTCCTTAAAAAAAAAAAAATAAACAAAAACAAAAACTTGCACTTAAGATAAAATGAAGAGAAAGAGTCATTTTAGGAAGGTGCCCCTCAGCCAAATTCAGAGTAAAGTATGTGACTTACAAGAACCTCCTCTCCCTTGTTCCTTTCTCCAGTTATCTGATTTACAGGGATGATATTTGCATTCTCTCTCCAGCTCCCTATGTGCTCTACAGGGTGTTTAGGGAGGACGAGCACTTCCAGTGTCAGGATTTGGCAGGCTCATCCCTTTTCAGAGATGCTCATTCTTCTATGGTGTTCACCTTCACTTAACTCTCACCTGTGACTACAAGAAACTGTATCGTGTTTAGAGCCCAGATTCTAGTAAAACTGTCTCAGCAGATTGGCTAAACCAGGCTGAGGGTAACCAACAGGCTTGAAACCCTGTGGCGAATTAGGGAGGTGTCTACCTCAAGCATGTAACGACTTTCTCCAGTGGAATGGGGAGATGAGAATAAGTTCTGTGGAAAGCATAGAGCTTGATTAGATGTGGAAGACCCCAAGACCATCCTCTGAATCCCCTTGCCAGTCATCTTAGCTTTTGTCCTGCCACCAATCTTTGAAAACTTAGAGAGAATGTGACTGATGACTTTGTGCAACTTTGTTTTACTTAAATTCACAGACTAGTCAAAAAATCACCCCATTATGTCACCGATTCTCTTTTAAAGAAAGGATGAGCAACAGGGTTCTCTGTGCAAATCATTCATTTATTCCTCATTGTGGCTAAAGGTCCACCTCTTTTAGTCAGCTTCCACCAGCCTTACTAATCACCCTACTGCAGATTCTACTGATCCTTCCTGGGGTTTCCTGAGACATCTCTCATTTCCCTCTCTCCCTTTCAAACCATCATGTACTCTGTTGCTTACTGAATCACCCCACTGCCAAACTTCGACATAATTCCCTTGTTCAGAAATTGTCTGTGGCTCCTCATTGTTTGGCAATTTACCTACTGGACTTTTGCATTTGTATTCTACACATTTGATTTCATGCTTATTATGTAAAAAATCAAAGTTATCATTTCCCCCCTGTAGGCCAGTACTCTTTTCTGATTTCCCCACTTTTGTTAACAACACCCACAATTTCATGGTCATGTATGACAAACACTCAGAAAACATCCTTTGTCTCCTCTTTTTCCCTCATGCCCTACCTCTAATCTTTTTTTTTTTTTCCTTTTTTTTAAGTTTAAGGTACTTTATTGATCCACATGATCAATTAAATGGCACAATAGATAGAGAGCCAAGCCTGGAGTCAGAAATATTCCTCTTCCTGAGTTCAAACCTGATCTTAGACACTAATTACCTGACTCTGAGAAGTCACATAACCTGCTTGCCTTAGTTTCCTCATCTGTAAAATGAGCTGAAAAAGAAAACAGTGAACAGGTATAATATCTTTGCCAAGAAAACCTCAAATGGGTCCACAGAGAGTCAGTCGCAAGTGAAATGACTGAACAACAGCAACAAGTTGTTTCACGTTCAATCAATAACATCATTCATCAGACTCCATTAATGTAATTTCTTTTCTAGACACCCGGAGGCACAATTTTTTAATTTCTATCAACATACTTTTCATATCCCTACCATTTCTGAATGCTAAGACTCTATTCTCTTCTCCCCCAGATTACTAAAATATCCTAATTGGTCTTTCTGTCTTAAGTTTCTCATTATTCCAGTTAAACTTCTATTCAGTAGCTGAAATGGTATTTTTCTAAAACATGTTTGACCATGTCACACTCCCTATTCAATAAATTTCACTTATTCCCCATTATTACCAGCATCAAATAGAAAATGTTTTGGCTTTTAGAGCTCATCATAACCTAGCGCTCTTGTCCCTTTATGTTCCTTTTTATATTTTACTCTTTACTAGATACTCTGATCCGGTGATATTATCTCTTTGATGTTCTTCCAAGAATACTCATTCTGCAGACTCTGGGAATCTGTACTAGCTGGAATACTGTCCCTGTTCACTGCAACCTGTTAGCATTCCCGACTTCCTTCAGATCCTAGCTAAAATCCCATCTTTAACAAAAAGTCTGTTTTTGGGTTTCCTACTAATGCTAGTATCTTCTCTCTAATATCAACTTCAGTTAATCATGACTCTATGTAATTGCTACAGAGTCATTTGAAAACTGCCTTCATGATTAGAGATAAGCTTCTGGAGGTCCGGGCCTGTTTTTGACTTTCTTGACTCCCCAGTGCTTATCTTGAAGCAATTGGCATTTATGCTGGTATTCAAAGGCCCATGAATCTGGCTACAGCCTACCTCTCCATTTTTCCTGCTTCTCACATTCTTCACTCCATCTAAATTAGAATGACCTCTTACCTTCTTCCATCTACTGATTTTTGTCTATGTTCTCTCCCAGATCTAGAACAAATTGTCCCTCACATTTCTGCCTAATGAAATTACTATTTTCCTTTCAAGGATCAACCATCTGTATACTCTTGTCCAATCTCCAGATAACTAGAGATAATCAGTCGCTCTCATAAATCTTTAAGATTGTCTGACTTTTCCAGTATATAATATTTTCATTTTAACTTCCCTCTATATATTGGAAACTTCTTGAAGGAGGGAAAATGAGTATTTATAAATGAGAAAGTTATAGTAGTGATCCATTTTGATTCCAGGTTCTGTGATCCTGTGATTTGAGTTCATATTCCAAACCTGGTGTTTGGAATCACCTGTGTGATCTTGAGCAAGTCATTTCATTACTATGTGCCTCAGTTTCCTTACCTGTAAAAGAAGTGTGGAGTTTAGCTTAGATGGCCTCTTTCAAGTCCAGGTCTGTGAGTCATGGTAAAATATAAAATATAAATATATAAATATAAAATAAACATATATTTTAATAAATAATAATAAAATTAAATTAATAAAATAAATATATAAAATATAAACATAAATATAAAATATATAAAAATATAAAAAGGTCCCTTTACATTCTGCAAACATTAGCTCAGATGATCTTGACTTTTGAGTTAGGTGTTCTTATCACCATCATGTAGCATATTAGAAAACAGGTTCAGAGGAATTAGGGGATTTTTTCTAGGCATAGGGAGTATTGTTTGAAAGATTTGAACTCATTGCTTTTTGTTTCCCAATTTTTGCACTCAATTGTGCCAGTAGCACTGTGACAGTATTATTATCTAGGTTTTTGACTAAATAACCTTTGACTATTGACTGACTAAAAGCCTTTAAAACTCTGAAAGGGAAAAATTAGAAAGAAAACAAAATGTAAGCAACCAACAACAAAAAGAGTGAAAATGCTATGTTGTGAAATACACTAAGTTTCCGCAGTCCTCTCTAGGTGTCGATGGCTCTTTTTCTCACAAGATCATCGGAACTGGCATGAATCATCTCACTGTTAAGAAGAGCCACATTCATTAGAATTGATCATTGTATAATTTTCTTATTGCCGTGTATAATGATCTCCTAGTTCTTCTCATTTCTCTCAGCATCAGTTCATGTAAGTCTCTCCAGGCCTTTCGGAAATCCTTCTGCTGGTCGTTTCTTATAGAACAATAATATTCCATAACATTCATATAGCATAACTTATTTAGCCATTTTCCAACTGAGTGGTATCCATCCACTCTCCAATTTCTTGCCACTACCAAAAGGACTATCACCAATATTTTTGCACATGTGGGTCACTTTTCCTTCTTTTTGATCTCTTTGGGATATAAGTAGTTTAAGTAGAAACACTCCTGGATCAAAAGGTATGCACATTTGGATAGCCCTTTGGGCATAGTTCCAAATTGCTCTCCAGAATGATTGGATCAGTTCACAACTCCACCAACAATGTATTGGTGTCCCAGTTTTCCTATGTCCCCTCTTACATTCATCATTATCTTTTCCTGTCATCTTAGCCAATCTGAGAAGCGTGTAGTGGTATCTCAGTGTTGTCTTAATTTGCATTTCTCTGATCAATAGTGATTTAGAGCATCTCCTAGGCTCTTGCTCAAAAAGAATGGCTTGGCAGAAGTGGTATTAGGAGCCTTTTGAGCCATGCTGGTGCACAGGATGAGTTAGAGAAAGAAGTGTGTCCTAGTATAAAAGTCCCTGGGCTCTCTCATTCCCTAATGGAGTAACATGGATCAGTTACTTGGCTTCCATTTTCTCATTTGCCAAATGAGGGGTTTGTTCTAGATCCTCCTCCCATCCTGCTTTCAAATGTTAAAAAACAGTAGCATCCATATAGGGATTAGGCAATTAGGTGCTGCAATGGATGGGGTGCTGGACCTGAACTCAGGAAGACACAAATCCAGCCTCAGATTTGGGCAAGTCACTTAACCTCTGTCTGCAGGTTTCCTCATCTCTAAAATGGGAATAATAATAACATTTGCCTCTCAGGGCTGTTGAGTAAATCAAATGTGATAGTAATTATAAAGTGATTAGCACAATCTCTGAAGCATAATTCATACTTATAAATATTAAAGTACCCGGATCCTAGCAGTGCTGGACGGAAAGAAGGGTATAAATGAGATGATAGGAATAAGGACTTCGTTTGTGATTTCACTAGTACATATTACTTTGGATAAGGAAATCTCTTCCAGCAGAGGTTGGCAGCTTTACAGCTTTGAATGACCTAGTGTAAAGGGCTGAAACGCTAACTAGGTGCACCGTAATCAGACAACCGAGCACTTAAGGCTAGTTACTGATTGGCCAATACTCTGTGCTTGGAAAATGGCCCTTCCCACTATTCTGTGATGGCTTAGTTTTTGGTGTATATGGACAATTGTAGGTGGGATTAGGGGGTGGACTAAGACAAGCCAGAGTCACTTTGCAGGAAGACAAGGAGGAGAGAGGAGGTGGTTGGTGAACCTTGTAGAGTTTCGTCCTTTTCCTTTACTTTTCCCCCTAAAGGCTAAGAACTTTTGCTGATCCTGACTCTGGCTGATCCTGAGGTCAACAGGGAGCTACCTCGGACTTCACAACTAGGGCGTTGATAAGTTAAGTGACTTACCCGGGGTCAGTACCTTTTATAGAGCAGAGGGAGAGCTTGCACACTGGTCTCCTCACTCCTGACATTGTGCATTGCATCAGAGAGGTCAAACATGTGATTCCCAGGCTGCATGCGCTCCAAAATATTCCTGAGTGCTGCATGAACCAGAATAAAACGGATGTGGAAAAATAACACAATATAAACAAAAATACAACAAAACACGGATAATGTGAATATGTGATTATATATGTCAACATGGGGATCCTTATGCAGTTTTCTAGCACAGCAAACTAAGTATGACTATATATGAAGAGCCCTGTGCAATTCTTAAAGTGCTGTGTCAATGCCAGTCATCAGCTGTTATTAGTATATTTTGCAATAGCTTGAAGCTGTATTAGTGAACCGGGTGGGTCATGTGGGGTCTTTAGAGGGTGAGGAAGACACTTTGAAGTAGTTATAGGGGACGCTTGAGCGAGGAAATTCCCTCTGCCAATGCAGAAGAGCATTTTCTCTGCAATGTATAGTCTTAGATTGCTGCTTAGAGAACAGAATGATCATCACATGATAAATTCATATACAAGACAGGAATGAAAGCCAGGTCTTGGGGGCTTCTAGACCAAACCTCTGTTATGTGGTATATAGTAAGATTGTTAATTACTGTTATATAGGAGTAAGGATCAAAGAATGGTGTCTCTCTATCTGTAAAATGAGAGGCCAGCCTAAATCTACTATCATAGTCACAATTCCCTGAACCTCAGTTTTCTCATCTTTAAAATGGGGAGATTGGACTCAAATGGCCTCAAAGATCCCTTCTGCATTTAGATGCATATTGTAAAGATTCTTTAAATGCGAAAGAAAAAGAAATCAAATCAAAATTTGCTCTCTCTTCCCATCTTCATGAAAAATATATATTTGTGCTTTAAACTGCCACTGTTCACCTTTGCAAACCTCCTTGTAATATATGATGCCATATAAGTATGAGTATAGTTCAAGGACTTTAAATATGTGCTTTAAGTTAGCTTTTTGAGTTACTTACAAAATTAGCCCTGAGCGCTTTCTTTTGTCACAGTGTCACACTTTCTTCCCAGTTGATTACAAAAGATCTGCCAAGTCATCTCTAGGGATCATTGGTGGGGGAAGGGCTTTGATGGCTGCGGCAATTTACAGTTGGGTTGAGTTCCTACTGGGATGTCACACCTTCCCCCACATCATGACAACAGTTTTAGCTTGTGCAATTAAGATAGAGCCGAAAAGCCTTTTGGAGACCGAGGGACCTTCTGAGGGTTTCCACTGGGAATTTTCAAGTTGAAGTCAATTTCACAGACATTTATTAAGTCCTACCTTGTGACAAGAAATGTGCTAGATGTTGGGGGCGGGGGTGAAGAAAACCGGGCATGAATAAGATAAAACTCTGATGCATAGAATTTGTGGCCTAGTCTGGGGATGAACTAAATCTTAGAGAAAGGGAGGGAGGGAGGATGAGAGGAAGGAAAGAAAAAAGAAAGGAAGGAAGAAGGAAGGAAGAAGGAAGGAAGGAAAGAAAAAAGAAAGAAAGAAAGAAAGAAAGAAAGAAGAAAGAAAGAAAGAAAGAAGAAAGAAAGAAAGAAAGAAAGAAAGAAAGAAAGAAAGAAAAGAAATAAGAAAAGAAAGAAAGAAAGAAAGAAAGAAAGAAAAAAGAAAGAAAGAAAGAAAGAAAGAAAAGAAGGAAGGAGGAAGGAGGAAGGGGGAAGGAAGGAAGGAAGGAAGAAAGGAAGGAAGGAAGGAAGGAAGAAAGGAAGGAAGGAAGGAAGGAAGGAAGAAGAAGGAAGGAAGGAAGAAAGGAAGGAAGAAGAAAGGAGGAAGGAAGAAGAAAGGAGGAAGGAAGGAAGGAAGAAGAAGGAAGGAAGGAAGGAAGAAAAGAAGGAAGGAAGGAAGAAGGAAGGAAGGAAGGAAGGGAAGGAAGGAAGGAAAGAAGAAAGCAGGCAAGGAGAGTAGGAAGGAAGGAGAAAGGGAGAGAGGGAAAGAAGATTTTCAAAACAAAAGTTAAATAGAAAAAGTACAGCATGTGCAAAGGAAGTGCTAATAATGAAGGTAAAGGAGAGCACTAGGTGTTTCTAGTTGTAGTGTTCTAGTTGTTTTGGAGGGCAGAATATGTGCCAGAGTGTCATGTGAAATAGGATTCTAAATGTAGGGCAATGCTGCATTGAAGAGAACCTTGAATGGTAGTCACTGGAGTTTGGATTTCACTGTGTAGCCAATGAATAGTTGTTGTTTCTCTCTCTCTCTCTCTCTCTCTCTCTCTCTCTCTCTCTCTCTCTCTCTCTCTCTCTCTCTCTCTCTCTCTTTTTTTGGTTATGCTTGATTCTTCTTGATCCCATTTGGAGTTTTCTTGGTGAAGATATTGAAATAGTTTGACTTTTCTTTCCATAATTCTTCTTGTAGATGAAAAAATTGAAACAAAAAAATCACACAGCTAGTAAGTGTCTAAGGCCACATTTGGCCGCTGTTCTTCCTGATTCCAGGTCCTTCACTCTATACATTGGGCCACTAGCTGTCCTACTGAGTGTTTAGGAAAACGGGAAATGGAACAGATCTGTATATGAGATAGATTGCTTTCCAGGATTGGAAAACATTGATCGGAGGATGAGACTGAAGCAGGAACGCCTTAGAAGTCTATGATAATTGTCCATTTAAGAGGTGTAAAAGACTTGGACAAGGGTTGCAGAATGGGAATGAAAAGTTTGAGAAATCAGGAGAGATGAAAGTAAAGGACATTTAAGAAGTTACATTAATAGGATTTTGCCATCATATTTAAAGTGAGAAATAAGGAAAAAGGAAAAGTCAATTATATGGGCAGAACCTTGTGGGTGAGGTGAATGGTGGCCCTACTGACAGAAATGGAGATGGCAGGAGATAGGACATGTTTAGAGATGATAGAATAATCTAAATTTGGGACATATCGTCTTTGAGATACCACACAGACATCCGAAGGGGTGGGTGTCAATGAAAAGTGGAAGACCTGGAGTTTCAAGGAAGAGATGAAAGAAAAACTGAATCATAATTATCCTAGAGACAGTTGAAATCATACCATGAGTGTGGTTAATCTTTCCAGGGACAGGGAAAGGAGAATACAAGCTGGTAAGCAGAGCCTTTCTTGAGAAATGTTGAATGGAAAAGATCCACTATGACTATTCCCTGACTGCCACAGTTATCACTTAATTAAATCAAAACATTAGGATTACAGGATCATAGTATCATGCATTCAGAACTAGATTAGCATCATAATACTAGGCACTATTTAGAGCCGGAAGTTATCTCAGAAGCTATCTTGTCCATGTTATCTCATTTTACTAATAAGGAAATGAATTCCAAAAAAAAGATAAGTAATATACCTCAGTCATACAACTAGTAAGTGTCAATAGCAAGAATTAAACACTATTAATTGGTCAACAACTGTTCAGTTCAATTATATTCCTTGATGTGATGTTAGTATAAAAACTTTATATCCTTCCCTTCTCATATTTCCTTCCCCCCTTTTCATCTTCCTTTTCCTCTTTCTCTCTTCATCTTTTAGGTATTTATATCTCAAATTTCTATTTCCATTCTTACTAGGATATTACATATTCTTTTTTTTTAAGTGAGAACACTTTTAACTTCATTTGTATAATTAGCATACAGCTCAAAAATATTTGGAGATAAGTAGGATCATCAAAAGAATGAGTGTGTACCTATGCATATTGATTGACACAAAACTATATATTTGAGGAATCGGAGTCATAACTAGCATGAAGTGAACAGGGAATTTTCCTACAATGCTAAAATCTATATGGGATGCTTGTACTTCAGGGTGAGAATTATACCCAAGCTTCATCTCTGTACTTTCTTCTGGTCTGAGAAGCTATATCATGGAGCTGGTCTTCTAACATCATCACCAGGATCCTTTCTCTTTGGATTATCTCTCCTGGATTTCACTCTTCTCTCAAGCTTTTAGGGGCAGCCAGCAGACCTTTCCTTCTGAAGTAACTCCTGAAATTAGACTTTTCATTTCAATTGATATGTCGGCTAGTACCTCCCTCCCTCTCCAACTGTGTTTCATAAGATCAATGGGACCTTAGAGATAACTTAGAAAACCTCACATTGCAAAGATGAAGAAACGAAGCTTCGGAGAGAATAAATGATTTATTGTCTAAACGTATACAGTTAGTAAATGAAAGAGCTAGGATTTAAAACCTGGTACTTGAGACTGCGAATTCAGCATTTTTTCCACTACACTAGCTTCCAGGCAAAGGCGATAATGTTTCCTGTGGTTCGCTCTCTGGTGCCCTACAAACAGCAACTGAATTTCAAATGATGAATGAAATATTGATAGGTAACAATAGGCCTCATTCCTTCTGAGGCCCTCAGTGGAGTTTAACTGCTCAATTAAGTCCGGGAGAGTCAGAAGATGTCAAAAATCATCCCTAAATGCCTGAAAATCAAGGATTACAGTACATTTCTATGGAACACTTTACTTACAATAACTCTGGGAACCGAGGGGTAGAAACATCTCTATTGTCATTTTACAAATGGGGAAATGAGTCACAGAGAAGTTAGAGTGGTTGACCACTGTTCTACTGCTGGTCAGTTGCAGAACTTGGACTTCTCCGATACAAATTCAGAAAAAAATAGAGGCTTCCTTTCATTTGATCCTAATAAGGATCCTAATTCTGGAATAGCACAGAGTCTGCTTAAAGGCCCATAGGGAAGAATGCACATTTCAGATGTTAAAGTTAGAGTGGTCACAGTCACACTCAATAAAAGGTATGGAATAAAACACCCAGACTACCACATCCAAGATGTTTTAACCTTCTCAAAATCTTATCTGCCTGATTTACTTTCTGCACGGCCCCATCTGATGCACAGTAGGTGAATTTCACAAAAGATGGGCTTGTCTAACAAAAGGACACTCAATCCATCATCGGATGGTCCGATTTACATAACTACAAATCATCTTTGCTAGACTGTCCTACATGTCTTCTAGTTAGTTTTGGCAGAATAAACTTATTTGTAAATCTCAGCATCTTTTGATTCCATCAAGGTTTCTTCTCTTTTCTATACAAGTCTAAGCTTTTGTGGTGTGGGAGGCTGCTGTTTTTTTTTTTTTTTCCTTTTCATATGGGCAATCCTTAATTCCTTATTTGATATTCTTGATTGGAAATGTTCTTTGTATTATATTGCCTAACACTGTGATTTTCCAACAACATTTAAAGTAAAATACCTTTCCTCCTTCCCCCACCTCCTACACACTTCTAAAGAATGCTTTTTTTCTATTTAAATAAAAACTTTCAAGTAGAAAACAGCTTATTATCTCTAACATTTCTAAAAACTTATGGTATGATTATCATTCTTATTATTTCGGGATAAGATAGACCTTTTCCCTCTCTAGGGAAGGAGGAAAGTACAGAAAGATGTTAATATATTCATTATTTTTGGATGAGTCAGAATTATGATTTATGCAAACATTGAATCCCAGCACATAGGGGGTATACAGGAGGCACTTAATCAGTATTTTTAAAAATGAATTTGCAGGGTAGGGAAAGATCACTGAAACTGAAGTCAAAAGATATAATTTCCAATTCAGATTTGGGCCATTTTGAAGCCCTAGAGAGGCTGGACCACTTTTTTCATTTCATAGGAGAGATTTGGACTAAATTTCAGAATCATTTATTAAGCCACAAACAAATCAGTGCTTTCCCCACAAATGCTTACATTCTGCTGATCATAGAATTGGGGGCTGAAAGGGATTTCAGATAAAAGACTTACAAATGTGTTTTAAAATATAATTGATATCATTTGTAAATCTATGTATTTTGCACATTTAAAAACATTATGAGAAGAGAACAATAGGTTTTGTGATCTTGCCAAAGAGGTACATGACATACATGCGACCTAAAGGTTAAGAACTTTTCTTCTAATGGAAAGATAATGGGGTTTGATGTTCTTGGAACTGTATAGCTGTGACTTTGGCAAAGTTCTCATGTCTGAGTCTCAGTTTCCCTTTCTGCAAAAATAAGAAATTTTATTCATGAATCTGCAGAGAGCCTTTCTGTCTTAAGTCCTGTGGTCTGTGGATTTAGGGCCCGAATCGGGCGATATGGATAGCATGAGAAATATTAACACCACCCTCAGAGATCTTTAGGCCCAATTGTGAAATCAGCAGTGGAAATATTTTAGGAAATCTGGCTTCCACCCCTTGCTCTGCCACTGTCTTTATCACTTTTCCAAGCTTCATGGTCTTCATCTCTAAAATGAAGGAACTGAATGAGATCACTATTTTACAAATGTCATTTGTTTTTTAGCTAACAAAGTTCTTTGCTTTATGAAGCCTATAAATTGAAATAAAAACCAACAACTGTGCCTTCTTCACCTCCTCCTTCTCTCTCTCTCTTCTTGTCCTCCCCCTTCTGCTAGTTTCCTTCATCTTCTCCACCTCCTGTTTCTTGTCTCCTGGAGCCAAGGAAACCTATTGTGCTAAGGCTGGAGAAGGAGGAGTTCTCTACCATAGTGGGTGTATATATTTTATTGGTTTTTAGTAGAGTTTGGGTAATAATAATAATGCTAACAACAACATTATAATAGTATTTATATAGCTCTTTAAGTTGGTAAAACTTTACATATCTCATTTGATGCTCACAAAAATACTGAGAGGCAGGTGCTATTATTAGTCCCAATTTAAAAATGAGGAAAACTGAAGCAAAAAAAAAAAAAAAAACTAAAATATTTCTCTATGGCTACACAGCTAGTAAGAAACTAAGGCAGAACTCTTCCTCAGTCACCTACTTGTAGGTGGGGAATGACCAATTAACATGATTTTAAAAATCAGTATTAACCCTAGGATTTTTTTGAGTTGGGAAAGTTGAAAAAGATTTTTTACAGAACATGTCAATTGACTTCATAACTTAAAGTACCCTTGGAGACAATCAATCAATTAAGAAAATAGTATTTATTATGTGTTTGTTATTTGAGGCTCTGTGCTAGGTGTTGAGGATGTAAAGATAAAATTAAAAACAGTTCTACTTTCAAGGAACTGAAAATCTAGAAAAGGGATACAAGATCCATGTATACATGTGTGTAGAGAGACAGAAAAAAAGAGAAAGAGATGGAGATAAAGAGAAGCGATTCAGACCAGATGTAAATTGGTTTTGACAAGGAGGCATTAAAACAGTATGGAAGGTCAATAAAATCTTCATGTTGATGATGGCTTTTGAGCTAAAACTTTAAGAAAACTAGGGTTTCATCTCAGAAGCCAGAAAGGAGTTCATTTCAGACTTGGGACAAAGCCAAAGTCAAGTCAAAGAGTCAGGAGATGGAGAAACTTACAGGAATAACAATAAGGATGTCAGTTTTGAAAGCTTATAGTGTGTAATTGGGCAACTAGGTAACACAGTGGATAGAGTGCTAGGCTTGAAATGAGGAAGATAGCTTCCTGAGTTAAATCTGGCCTTAGACACTTACTATATCTGTGACCCTGGGTAAGTCATTTACCGTTTGCCTCAGTTTCCTCATCTGTAAAATGAACTTGAGAAGGAAATGGCAAACTGTTCCAGTATCTTTGTCAGGAAAGAATATGAGGTCATAAAGAGTCAGACTTGATTAAAAAGTGACTAAGCAATAAGTATATGGAAGAAATGCTATAAATATAAGGGCCAGGTATAATAGACTTTCAATGCCAAGGAGTGTCTATGTATGATCCTTGAAGTAATAGGGAAACTTTGTACTTCATTAAACAGGAGAATAACACAGTCAGACTTGCAATTGAAGAAAATTACTTTGGAAGCTATTTGGAACCATTGACTTAGATGCCCTCATTGTTTTCCTCAGGAAACTGAGGCTCACGGAGGCTAAGTGGCAGAACATGAGCCTAAGTATTTTTTTCCCCCTGCAGAGCCAGAGCTCTTCCTTTAAGCTAATAACCCACACAGCAAATTTTCATGAAATAACAAAGGAATCATAAACTAGTGGATTGAAGGACTAGAAAGTATTTAGAAGGTTGCATTTTCTCACCCTTTCCTTTTACAGATGAGGAAACTAAGTCCCAGAAGAGAAATCGATTCAACCAAAGTTCCACAGATTATAAATGCCAGTCTTGGGATTTTCCATCAAATCCACTGAAGTCAAATTCAATCTGATTTCCCACTAGACTTCTTGAGGGAAAATGTTCTGGAGACTCCCTGTCCCATGGATATTTCCCTTCTGAAATCAACCAACAGAGCTGAGCTCAAGGAAGTCACGATTCAGCTAAGTTGTTCTTGATAAAATCTGACCTAATTTTTCCAAGTGTTCATTCCTTAGCAATCACCATGGCCAAGGAGGGCTTTCAGCCTGTGCAGTTATTGGCTCTTACGTTCAAATCTTAGACCACTCCAAAACATATTGCTGTTCTTACATTTTCTTGTCAGATCAATCAGGACTTGAACACAATACATACAACTTTACTTTCAAATGGACCCTCTGGCTCGACTTTAATCACCTCCTAACCTGAATATACATTTCCCACAATGATTTTCTCTTCATGCCTTCAATCTGTTCACTGCTGCCAGGATGGCCACCCGGCTTCCAAGTTCTGAAATATCTATATAGGATGGTATTATCTTCAATTTGTGATCCTACTCAATGTTTTTTCCTCCCACTGTAAGGTACAATCACTTTTTTCCTTTTTATAACTACTCTGCATCAGTGAGAAAAATGTTCAAAGAAGAAGAGGGGCTAGTATGTTTCTATAAAAGGGCACAGCAACTGGGCTTTTCTCTATTTTCAGCCCTAGAGTAGACCAAGTTTTTGATGTCCAAGAATGAATGGAGGGCTCAGCTTCCATTTTTTTTTCCTTCACAGGTAAGGTGAGTAGGTATTCCTTTTCCCATGATTTCTATATATTCATGAACTGATTAAAGAAGACATATCTGAAAAGGATCAGGGAAGGAAGGGAGGAAAAAAGGAAGAAATGAATAAACAAAAGAAGGAAGGAAGGTTAAATGGAAAGAAGAAAGAAAGGAAGTAATGAACAAAAATGAAGGAAGGAAGGAAAGAAGGAAGGGAGGAAAGGAGGAAGGGAGAGAGAATGTGGATGGAATAAAAGGAAGAAAGAAAAGTGGGATAGAGGAAGAGAAGAAGGGAGAGAGAAAGGGGAAAAGAGAAAATAAATATTTATTAAAGTGCTTTGCTTGCTACATATCAGGTATTTTATTAAGATTTTTTCTCATCACATTTGATTTTTACAAAAATCCCAGGACATAGGTAATATTATTATCCCCATTTCACATTTTAGGAAACTGAGACAAACAGATATTGACTTCACACAGCAGGCAAGTTGCTAAGGTTGGATTTGAACCCAGTCTTACTTCCTTCAGAGCTATTTTTAATAAACTTTCTCATCTAGATGCCTAGGTGTTATTTAACCCTCAACTCCAGTCAGACTCCAGAAAAAAGATCTTGACAGGCTGGTATGTTTGACTGAGTCAAATAAAATAGTCTTAACAAGGATAAATATATGGTACAAAAATAGATTTCAGTAGTAAAATATGAAAGAGACACAGTTAGCATTTGGTCTGTGGGGGGTGGACTGAAAGATCAGTTATGAATCAGGAGTGCGATCATGCAATTGTGGGCTTCCGGAAGATGGGATTAAGTTTTTGGAGGTGGTTGTTTGTCTATTCTCATTCTGAATCAAACAATGGAGGATTGTGTTCTGTTCTAGGTGGAAGTAGGCAGGACATCAATAAGATGAAGAGTGTCCAAAAGAGAACAATCAAAATGGAGGAAGGCTATGTGCCCACACTATATGATGATAGATAAAAGCTAATACAAGGGCTATAGTGGAAATGGGAAGTGGAGATGTGATGCTGGGGATTGTGCTTTTGTGTATGACTTGGACCAGAAGGCCATTGAGGTTCCATTTGATAGGCAGATTCTAATTCTAAGAGATCTTTAACCTGAAGAAGAGAGACTTAAAGGAGTTAGGACTTGCAATGTAAGTTGAAATGTGTGAAGGATTGCCATATAAAAGAAAGATGAGATCCATATTTGGTCTCAGAAGGCAAGACTAAAGATTGAAAATTGGAAGAATTAGCCTTAATATCAGGGGAGATTTTTGTGAAAATTGGATTTGTCCAAAAAGTAGAATGGGCTACTTTAAGCAGTGGGAGTTTATTCTTCCCTAAAGGTTGTTTCTCAGACATGTCATTATTAGTATCCGTTTGCATGTTTTGAAATAGATGTCCAAGTATCATTGCCATTGTTTGGTGGTCATTCGGCCACATCCAACTCCTAGTGACCTCATTTTGATTTTCTTGCTAGAGATGTTTTCTATTTCCCTTTCCATCACATTTTACAGATAAGGAAACTGAAGATAACAAGTGTACATAATTTACCTGGGGTCAGAGCTAGATTTGAACTCGGGAAGACAAGTTTTTCTGACTCCAGGGCCAGTATTTTTTCCCTCTGTGTCACCTAGCTGCCCCAGATGGCCATTGAGGTCCTTTCTAATTTATAAATTGCATCATTCCTTAGAGGGTGCTACGTTGACAGATTGGGTATATTTTTGGACAGAGGCAGGAGATCACTTTACTGAGAAAATAGCCTACCTAGGAACAGACTTCAGAAAGATCCAGACCTAGAATAACTCTTCATAAAGAGACAGAGGGAGAATTTAAGGATTGCCAACTAAATGAACAGAGTGCAAAGCACAGCAAAGCAAGTAGGCAATGTGAAAAAGAAGGAGTTGCTCGGGTGCCATGCTTAGCAAAGAAGCAAAGTAGCAGCAGGGGGCTATCTTCGGCAAGACGTATCTCTGTCTTTCTCAATGCATGTGATATAAAGAAGGGATCTGTAACTGCTGTGTATTCAGGGCTTTTAGGGGGGAACAATTAAGTTCCCACCATATTTTAGCAATAGGTACTGATGAGAGACTGTGCCCAGTTGGTATGTTTTTCAACAGTAAGTAGTTCCATCAAAGATGAGCAATTACCTGGCAGTGCTATCTCAACCCCCCAGTTTGCAATCCCCTGCTGAAGTGTTTGTGGCCCTTAGGAATTCACAGTTGGATGTCAAATTGGAATTCCCTTTAGCTTTTAAAAGGTAGATGTGTGGGAAAAAAACAAAGTTTTAGGATTCTTCTGTTTCCATCAGACAGAAATAGGTATTATCATATTTCATACAAAACCTCATTGCTGTAAACGTTTTCTTTTCTGTTTTATTTATTTATTTTTTTCCAGAGGAGCAGTGTGGTAATGGAAACTACCTCTAGACTTCATGTCCCACTTCAATGGACAACTCCATGTATGAATTTGAGCTTTTTTCATCTCCCTGGGGCTCAGTTTCCCCATTTGTTACACAGAAGATTAGACTTTTATCCTCTGAAGGACTTTGTAGCTCTTTCAGGACATTTTAATGGATATAGCGTTGAATCTGGAGGCAGGAAATCCTGATTTCAGTTCCTATTTCAGTCACTTCTTGGTAGTGAGGTCCTAGGGAAGCTGCCAAATCTTCTGAACCCTAAGTTTCCTCATTTCTCTGATGGGGATACTATCTATAGTGCCAACCACACAGGGTTCTTATTAGACTCAATGAAGTAATATACGTAAAGCCTTTACAAACCTTAAAATGTTATTCTAATGGCAGTGACTATTATCGTTTTCATTTCATTCCGTACCTGGCTCTTACTTACTTTGTGATTAGGACCATACACTAAATTAAAATTAAAGTTTAATCCTTTTGGGAGAAGAAATAAAATGTAAGTAAAAATGGGGAAATAGACTCACAAACTTGAACATGTCAGGTAAATGCTTTGCTCAGAAGAGAAGGATAATTTCATTAAAACCTCTCCAGATTCCTATTCCTTCTAGGGAAGAATTCAGTTTAGAGCAGGTTGAGTTTGGACAGGATCCAAGATGGTTTGTAGCTACCAATATTTCAGATGTACATCATTGAAAGGGCAGAGGTTCTTATCTACAAGATGTCTCTCAGTACTGCTTTTATTCCAGAACTTAACACTGAACCTGACATTTAGAAAGTTACTAATACATGTTTGTTGATTGATTGACTATGAGGAATTCAGAGACAAATGGAAAGATAGTGTAAATGAAGTGAGCCAGCAACATAGTATGCACAATGATCACAATATTATGAAATAAAATAAAAATAAGACATATCTTCTTATATATAATTTTCTTGCCAAATCTTGGCCATGGAGGAGAGGTGAAAAAATGCACCTCCCTCATTTTTGAGCAATATGTGGGAGACACAATGTGGATTGCTAGATGCACTGTGATGAACATGCATTGTGTCATTGAGTTTTGTCTAACTTCCTTTTTTTAGCTCAGTAGATGGAGGTTGGGAAAAACATGTCTAGAAATATAAAGGCATCAGTAAAACTGTAAAGTAAATTTTATATAAAGATGTCCCAGTACTAAACTATGAGGCCTGTAATGTACCACCTCTGTCATCATTAATTAACTGTAAGATTTTGAGGAAGGCAAATAACTTCTATATCTGATTATTGGAGAAAATAAGACCCAAGTATCTTTTATTGAGAACAATGTGTAGGATGCTAACTGCCAGTTTAGGCCCTTACCAGTTATCAAAGCTAAACCCTTTATATTGCTCAAGGTCTCTCAGGCAACAAGTGGCAAATTTGGTACTTGAAGTCAAGGCCTCTGAATCCCAGTTCGTATTTTAGATACCAAGAACACCAGCAGTAATAATTATCAAATGATATCAGGAACCTTGTCTAGACTGGTTCTAAAAGTTAAGGAGAAATGCCAGGGCTAGGAATAACATGAAATGAAGACATTATAGATTTCCTGTAATCTCCTTCAATGCTGAAATTTGTCACACCTGAGAAATCATAGACTCAATATATTGACTGATTTCATTTGTGTATTAATGCCATTAGCTTTCAGATATTCAGTTAAAGTCAACTGTTAATTGTAGGGATTTATTTTGGTGGGGAGGAAAGCTCTATAATATATCTATATCTATATCTATATTGTATCATATCTATCTATCTATCTATCTACCTATGTGTCTGCCTATCTATCTATTCATCTATCCATTCATCCATCCATCCATCCATCTATCTATGTATCTATGTATCTATCTATCTGTCTTTCTATTTAAATGTATTGTTCTTTCTTTTCCTAGCAAAGAAAGTGAGGTTTGCCATTTCCTTCTTTAGTTCATTTTACAGATAAGGAAGCTAAGACAAACAGAATTAAGTATCTTGCCCAGGGTCATACAGTTAGTAAGTGACTGAGGTCAGATTTGAACTCAGGATTCCTAATTTCAGTCCCAGCTTTATCCATCGTACCACTTACTGCCTTAAAAACAGCCCAATTCTTGGACATCAACACACGTTTTTGCTTGTTTGTTTGTTTTAGCATTCTTTTTAAAGGTTTTTATAATAATTACTACAAATTCTCTCCCTCCCTGATCTATTGAGAAAGCAAACAACATAATACCCACCATACACATGGAATTATGAAAACAAACGTTGCATATTAACCATATTAAAAAGGCAAAATAACAAAAAAAATAGACAAACAAAAAAATCCCCAGAAACCCAAGAAAAATAAATTGAAAAAATTATGATTCAATCAGCACATTTCATAAGTTCTAACTGTCAAGTGGATGGCATTTTCCTTCACGAGTCTTTTCAAATTCTTTTGAATCATTTTATTGATCAGAATAGCTATATCTTTCAAAGGTGTTTATTGCTACAATATTGCTTTTACCATGTACAATGCTCCCATGATGCTACTAATTTAATTTTGTATCAGTTCATATAGAATTTCTCAGGTTTTTCTAAACCATTCCCATCATAATCATATCTAACTTGATTAGCCATGCCATAACCTATAGGCATTCCCTCAATTTCCAATTCTTTGTCCCCTCCCACCAAAAAAAAAAAGCTTTTGTAAATATTTTGTACACATAAATCCTTTTCTCCCTTTTCTTTGATCTCTACATGACTTGAACCCACTAGTAATATTACTGGGTTTAATTTTATACACTATTTTATAGCTCTTTTAGTTATAGTTGACTAGAATAGTTGAATCAGTTCATTACTCCACCAACAGTGTATTAATGTTTCTATTTTTTCATATCTCATCCAGCACATCTCTTTTTCTTTTTCTGTCATGTTAGGCAATCTCATAAAAGGGAGGTCTTCTAAACAAGTTCTAATCCCTTGACTTGAATTCCCCAGAGGAACTGCCTGTTCTCATTTCCTATACCATCAGCAAAATAGGTCTTCAGTTCAAGCACCAGCAACCATGCTCAGGACTTGTCTCCCTGGCCCACAACCTTCATACCAACTGCTTGTTCTTGCCATGCTCTATATCCCCTAAACGTTCCTTGCCCTGAATCCTATTTCCTATGGGGAAGCTATTTGTGTACTTCTTAAGGAATAGATTTCTAACCTGAAGAAATTGACTCAGCTAATGGACAAGACCTAGGAAAGATTTCCCTTCCAGAACAGAGAAATTTAAAGCCTAGGACTCAAGATATTTCATTCTAGCCTTATCTAGTTGATACCAAGGAAGCATGATCTTTCTTTTTTCATCAAGTGATTTTGTTGCCAACTACTGAAATTAGATCCTTTACCTTTTCTTTCCCTGGGCTATAGGGTTACTTAAATGTGTTAGGTTTTTCATACTTTTGGTCTTGAAAATTACACGTCTTCACAATTAGAAATGGATCTACCATTATTTATCACTTAAGGTTAGATTTGAAGAGTCCATATATTAAGGGCATATTTTACTCAATTTTCTTCCTTGAGAAACAAATAAAGGTGGAGGAACTGTGTGTGCATTCATATGTGTGTGTGTGTGTGTGTGTGTGTGTGTGTGTGTGTATTTATATCTAGAAATAGATATCTAGATATATACACATATATAGAGAGAAAGATACCTCTATATACATATGTGTGTGTATTTGTATGTTGAAACACATACATATACTTAATTGTAGCCTTTTTGGGAGAAAGGAAAGAGATAATGAAAAAAGAATAAAGTAAAACTGCACAGTAGAAAACAAAAGAAATCCTACAAGGAAACAAAGAAAAGTTTGCCATCTCTGAGCAAAATATGTACCACTTAATATACAAATATTCTTGAAATAGAAATTTATTGCTTTATGTTTTGAATCCTCTCTTACATCCTATTGTACACATGATGATTTTTTTTTATTTTCCTATTTTGTATGTAAGAAAAAGAAAAGATAAGATAAATAAGACCATTGATGTAATTTAAATGGGACTGAATATCTAGATCCAGTCTTAATGGGCAAAATGTGACCATCATTGAATGACCACTGTATTCTAGTATTGGAGATGATTATAAGAACTTGTTTGAGCCCAGAGAAACAAATGTAAACATTTAATATACTCCTGTAAAGACTAAGGATATTTTCTCCTCCCTATCATCTCTCATATACTTCTCATCCTCTTCCTCTTTGTCCCCTCCTTTGTTCAACTGAGCCTGGAGAATGAGGGAAATAACCCTAGGGTTTAGAGTAGGTAGAGACTTTAACAATCTTATCCTATTCCATTTTGTAGAGGAGGAGACTGAGACATAGGGATATTAAGTAACATGCAGAAGATCACAAGCTGTTAGTTTTGTAGTTAATATGCAATTTCATGTCTTCAAAGGTCAAATTAACTGTTCATTCCATGGAACTAGACTGTAAAATAAGAAAAAAAAATAGGGAGATATATTGTGTAATGGATTGGGAAGAGATCTGAATATACCAATTGTCTTCTTTGTGTCTTTGGACAAGTCCTTCATTTAAAAAGAAAGACAGTAAGATGGAAAGACAGACAGACAGACAGACAGAAAGAAAGAAAGAAAGAAAGAAAGAAAGAAAGAGGGAGGAAGGAAGAAAGAAAAAAGAAAGAAAGAAAGCATTAAAAAGTAAGACGGAAGGATGAAAGAAAGAAAGAAGGAAGATAGGATCAAAAGAAAGAAGGAAAAAAAATCCTTCATTTCTCTAGATTTCAGTTTCTTCATGTATAAAATTACAGGGCCAAATTCAATGCTTTCTGAGGTTCCATACAGCTCTGAATCCTGTGACTATGCCACATTCAGTAATAATCAGAGCAATGAATTCCAAAAACAAATTTATCATCTTTCCAAGACATATTGCTTAATATAAGAAATCTTACTATGAAACTAAAGCTGCCCAGTCTGTATGGAATTTTTATTTGGATCTGTTTCCTTATTCCTACTTCATTCCTTTTACTACTAATTGCCTTTAATTCTCATATATTCCCTTTCAAATATGTCATGATACTATGAAATGGATGCCTATAGAGCCAGAAAAGTCAGGTACAAATGCTGACTTTGTTCCTTGCTTTCTGTGTGATCTTAAACAGATTATTTATTTAACGTTAATTTATATGATTGTGGCCGTGGCTTTAGACTGACCTCATGGCTTTTCTTCACTCTGTCTTACCTTTTTTAATTTTAGCAAATCTTCCCTTGTTTTTATAATTCTTTTTATTTATCATTCCTTATGCCATAATGATAATTTGCTTCATTCTTCAATAAATCTTTCTTGATCTCCCTTAATGCTCATAGTGCCTTCTCTCTGGTAATTTTTTTTTCAAATTATATATTATGTGTATACATCTCATTCTTATATAGTTGTGCACATGCTTAATCTCTCTCAATGGATTGCAGGATTTCTCCAAGGCAGGACCTGTCTTTTGTCTTTCTTTTTATTTCTAACACTTAGCAATAGCACCTGGCACATAATAGGCACTTAATAAATGTTAGTTGACTGAGAGTGACATATTATGATCTGTTCAACCATTTCCTGAGTAATATATATCCATTTTTTAAATGGCATGAATTTAAAGAAACACACACAAACTATGATCATTAATGGTCAACAGCTCATTTTTCTTTAGGTTCCTAAAGTGCTTTTCTCCCAACAATACAATGACTTAGTGTATTATAGGTCTTTCCTCTCACAGGGCTACTGAGTTTATGAGCCAAAATTAGATCTAAGAAAAGTCTTGGCCAGAAACAGCTCTCCCTTCACTGCACATTGTTCTCTCTCTCCACAAAGACAAAAAAGGTTTGATGATGTCACAAATGTGGTTTGAATAGAGCTTAGCATAGAGCAAGGGGGTCTGGTACACAGTAGGTATGAAATAAATGCTTCTTTACTGATTCATCAATCTCTAGTGCTTCCCAATTACCTCTAGGATAAAACAGAAACTTCTCAGTTTGACATTTAAAGCCCTTCACAACTGGGTTATTACTCCATCATATTTCTTTTACATTGCTCTCATGCATTCTACCTTGCAGCAAAATTGGCTAGCTTACTATACCTGATCTATAACGGTCTGTTTCTTGACTCTGCCTTTGCATCAGCTGTCCCCCATACCTGGAATTCATGCCCTCCTTATGTTCATCTCTATGAATTCTTATCTTATTTCATGGATGAATTCCTGTGCTATCACTTTCAGGAGATTATTCCTGAACCCCTAATGGTTAGGCCCCTCTGCCTCACTTCTTCCACTGCCAATAAATACATCTTGTCCACAAAGCTTTGGAATTCCTTTACCCAAATTTCCATGCTCTGAAAGTCTCTGACCCAAGTTTATAAACTTGGAGCTTTCCTACCTAATGACAGAATTGGGGCTCAAGTGAGCAAGAAATACAGACAAATTAGGTGCCAGATCTTGCTTGTCTAGGAATTGGAAATTAATAGTCCCTGCCTTAATAATGCCCTTTTTTAAATTAATGCAGAAGAGCAGCTTTCTGTTCCCTGAGAATACGGGAGGATTTTAGTTCTTTATTTCATCCCCCTCACAATGGTTTTGTGTTTTTGCTAAATTGTGTCTGAGATCCCCATTATTTGATTCAATTTGATTAGATTCAAATCATTGGGTCATACATATAGAATTAGTTGACAGAGCGCATTTATCAAGTACTTACTATGTGCCAGACACTGTGTTTGCACTGAGGATGCAGATAAGGAAAAAAAAAGACAATTCTTTCCCTCAAGGATCTTAAAATCTAATGAAAGAAAAGTACATAAAAAAGCTGAAAAGGGTGGGAGGGGTTCCCATTGCCAGGCGGGGTATTTGTGGAGTCAAAACCAAGCAGGCAACGGGAAAAGAAGTAGAAGGGATGAAAGAGGTCAACTAGACGTTTTTATAGAAACTGAGTTATTTGAAGTTTAATGACTTGCTCAAATTCACATTTGTAGTTAGTAGAAGGACTAAACTTTAACTCACTTCTCTGATTCCAAATCCAGAGTTGTTTATCCTTCATAATTCTGCCTGTTTTCTGTTAAATTCATTCCAATTTGGCTAAATTCAATAGGCCTTTATCATTTATTAAACATGTGATTTGTGCCAGGTACTGTTGTGTTTAAGGAACAATCCATATTCAAATCAATCTTTAATCTCAGCAACTTGGAAAGTCCTACTTGCAAATCTGTCTCTCTCTCTCTCTCTCTGGGTCAGTCATCTTGTTTCACTCTTGCCCGTGTCCTCTCAAACATTCACTGTGCAGCATAAAAGTTCACTGAGTGGGTAACAAAGACAATATATATATGCCCTTCCCTTACTCATATTCTACTGGTGTAAAGAGATGGGGAAGTGAGGTGACTTGTCACATCGATAAATGGATTTGGAGTCAGGGTGGCTTGTGGGAGTCAAGACAAGTCACTTAAACACTTGTGTCTTGATTTTCTTATCTATAAAATGGGGATGATAATAGCACTTACCTCAACGAGTTATTGTAAGAATCAAATGAGTTAATATATATGAAATACTTTGTGAACTTTAAAATGCTATATAAATTTTAGCTGTTATAAAAATATTAAACTAATTCAAAATCCATGCAAAATAATTACAAAGCAGCATCATGGTAGAATACAAAAAATGTGGGGATCAAGAAAGGGCTAAGCTTCTTAGGGATCAGAAAGGGCTAAGCTTCTTAGGGACCCTTTCCTTCCTCCACTCCCTCTCTTCAAAATAGAATCCCCAACCCCCAAACTTCAAATTCAGAAATGAAAGAGAGAAAAACAATGGAAGGCTGCCCACAAAGGTAAAGAGAGATGGATGGGCAAATTTGTCTTTGACCTTCACTGAAAGAATTTTGTTCGTTAGGCACTATAAATTTGCTTTCTGAGAATGGGAGAGCATAAATGTGCACCATTGGGATGGAGAGAGCGTTTGCTCCTGAAACGTAGAACACAGAAAATAAATCGATCAAATTAATTTCTTGCTGTCACCCCCCAGAGACTCATTTCCCATCCGCCACATCAGGAGGTGCAGAAGCAGTTAACTTGTAATGATCAAGATAGGTGGGTCTCCATGATGGATTAGCTCTGGGAATGGATGTCATTTTAGTCTCTGTTTTGTCCCCTTGTTCCCTCCCCCTACTTCTACCAGAGCTGATGTGTGCAAATTAAGTGGGGGACCGCTAAGTGGGACCTTCCCACCTGACGGTTCATGAAATTCCCTCCATTATCATTCTTTGGAACAAAAGACTTCGAATCAGGGAGGGCCTCTGTCAAAATGCCAAAAATCTTACTTGGAAAAGTTAAACTGTTCATGTGTTACCCTTTAAAACTTTATGAGAGCAGAGTTCTGAAGAAATGGGACTCAGTTCAGCAAAGTTTTGATTAGGAGAATGGGAGAAAGAAAGATCTGAAGCAGGATCTGAAGTGGAAACCTACACACAGGGGAACATCATGACCCTAGGCCACAACCCCTAAAGCAATTGAATCAAAATTTTTTTAACACTTTAAATCCTTCACACTCTATCTCCGACCTATTTTTCCAAAATTGATTGTACACAACTATTTCTCATGTACAGCAACATTTTCCTATGCACGCTCCTCATACTTTAAAACAGCGATGTTCTCTATGACTAAAATGCACCCCACCCCAATGATTTGTCACCACTTGTTGACTTCAAACATCAGCTAACTTGATCATCTCCTATTTAAAATCTTTCCTAAGTCACACAGTTTTGAGACTTTCTCCTTACCATCCCACCCCTCAATTATTTCAAATTTATCTTAGACACATTTTAAATTTACTTGTCTGTGTACCTTTCGTTTTCCCCCTTGAGGTTTAAGACTTTATCTTTGTTGTCCTTGAAATTGTTCTGCAAGCAGTGATGTATAGTATGGACTTAATGAACACCTGATAAATTGAATTAAACATTCTCTTCCTTCTGAGATTGCCTCCCATTCATACTATAGACATTCTGTGTTCACAGATGTTTACACACTGACTTTCTCTTTTCTGTATGATGTTTCATTGCCAGGCTGGGAATTTCCACTGTCTATGTCCATATCTCAGATACTCTTTCTCCTCAGCTCTGTGATCTATCTTCTTTGGCTTCCTTCAAGTCCCAACCAAAATCCCACCTTCCAAAAGAATTCCCTTTATGCTAATGTCTTTCCTCTAAAATTACCTCCAATCTATTTTGTATATGTTTTATTTATATGTAGTCTTTTGCACATTTTTTCCCCATTGGATTATGTGCTTCTTAAGGGCAGAGAGGTTTTTTGGTCTTTCTGTGTTTCCGTATATGGCACATACTTAAGAAATGCTTGTCAACTGATTGATGGAATACCCAAATTCAAGAAGTCATGTCCATATAAAAAATTGTGTAGACCCTAATCTCAGCTCTATGTGCCTGAATAATCTATCAGTCTATACAATATGAGTCAAAATATCCTTGAGTTGAAAAAGTTATTTCTCTTGGGTAATTAGACCCTCTCTCCTCATCCCTCCCTCCATAACTTAACCCATCTTCCACCAGAGGATTGAATAGAGTTAGAGTTTTGTATAGACATGAGCTTTGAAAGCTATAACATACCTTGAAGGTCATCGAATAAAAAAAAAAAAGCATAATTCTGAGTTCAGATGTAATTAAAGCTCATTGAGAGAAGGACATATTTTATTTTTTTCTCTGTATCCCCAATATTTAACACATAAGAAGACATAGTGAATGTGTGTTGATTGACTGATTGTGATCGAATTTAAAGCTCTCATTTTGTATACAAGGCACTTCAATTGAACAGAGGCTAAGTGAATATCCAAGATCACAAGGTTATTGTTTGAGTAGAGATTTGACACTCCCTCCCTCTTTTTAGCTCTGCTTTTTAGCTGCTCTGTTGTCTCTGAAGCATACTGAGGCAACTTCATGAAGGAGACAGATTGATATAGTAAGTGAAGCCCTTGACAGGAAACAAATTCTACCATGTAACCTTTCCTAGATATATATTATTCATATTTTACCCTAAAGAGGCCTTCTTTATTTTGTCATAAATTAGTGAACCTGAAAATATAAAGAACAAGGATTAGAGCCCACTTTTGAAACCTACAAGCTTCACGGTTAATCCACATGTAATGTAGAAAGTTAAGTTTGGATTTGATGACTCCCAAGATCCTTTTCAACTCGAATACTCATAGGATCATAGCTGTGACTTCTAGTGACGATCTCTCAAAGTCATTCAGTAAGGGAAAACATCTGAAGCTCTGAAGTAACTCATTTAATCTGGGGACAACTAGAATATTTGTTAATGAACTTTCTATTATCATACCTAAATTTACTTCTTTTCACATTCTACTTAGAGATAAAATTTGAATGAGAGTTCTTGACAACGGAGGGCCTTGAATGCAAGGTTATGGGATTTTCATTTGTAAGAGCCACTTTGAGCAGGGGAGCAATTTCAGTCCTAACTATGGCAGATGATGGCAGCTAGGTAGAGAACAGATTGACAAAGAGGCTATACTAGGTATTCCTTTATGGTTATGATTTGGACTAGATTGCCACCTAGGTCTCTTCCAACTCTCCTATTCTGTGACTGCAGTGGGGAGAAACTGAAAATGAGAAGTTCAATTAGGAAGTTATTGCAGGAGAGAAGCACTGAGGGCACGGACTTCTTGTGTATCTTTAGCATTAATCCACAAAAGGGAAAAAAAATACATGATAACTTGGTTGTACATTTAAAAAGGAATAGCAAGTTGTACATAGTCGATTTGTGATTTAATTTGCAATTATTTTTTGTTGTTGTTGTGCTATAGTATGGAAATGCTTGTTTTATTCCAAAAATTTACAATTATTTAATTCTTTTTGGAGGGGAAGACTGTCGTAGGAAATAATCTATCTCTTCTTTTTGACTCAACCCTTATTAAGGACCTACTATGTGCCAGTTGCTCTGCAAGGCAGTGGGTTGTAAATGCTGGGGATGAAATTATCCTTTCCTTAAAAGGGAGCTTGAGGGAAAATCTGTGTGACCAAATGTAGGAGAAGATTTGTGTACTACTACAAGTTAACTTACATGGCCTTAGAGGCCCCTTCTAACTCTGAGATGCTGAAATTGGGGATTGATTGAGACTGATTAACTTCCTTGGCACTTTTCAAGTTCCACTGGGGGCCTCTTCAGCTGTTTCCACTAATAGGAATGGTAATAAAAGCTATAGTTTTTTTGTTTTTCTAGCACTTTATGGTTACAGCCCACATCAACATTGATTGAACCAACTCAGTTATTACCCAGAAGTGAATCAAGACGAAACCTGAACTAGAGTTAACTTTTAGGGAGAGGAGGAATTCTATGGTTATTTATAGAGATCAAATCAATCAGGTAATTGCTACGCATCCAGTTTGTTCATCCCCCAAATGGACACTGACAAAGTTTCTCCTGGTCTCAGTTTAAAGAAATGATGATATAGGACCAAGTTAGTAGTCTTTTTGATAGATGCAACATGCTGTGATGCTGTAATTGGATCACTCTGATCTCCTGGTCTCAGAACAAAATTTTCCCAATCTGTCACTGAGTTTTCTTCTTCCTACGCACCCAGAAGCTTTTGTCTGACATTCAGCTCCAGGGAGGCTTCTAAATGTCCAAGAACATACCATGTCATCCCTGCCTTTTAGTGCCGGACAGAGGGTTGGCAATCCTCTCCCTCCCCTCTCTCTGTCTCCTCCCCCTGTTCTCTTTCTCCCTCCATGAATATCGAACACCTGCTGGGAGGTAATTCTTTCTCTGGCCCTGCTGCCTGCCAAAGAAGTCTGGAGCCAGGCTTCATTCTTTATGCTGACAATCTCACTCCCATATTGGATTGTTCTAATAATGAATCTCTAGGTGAAGGCGAGATGTTGCTGGCCCTTTATTTCAACATGGGACAATCACATTGTCAAGGGTCATTAACCATAGCTGGGAGTGTGGTTGTCGAAGCCATTTTTTACCAAAGTGTGTTTAAAGATAAAGCTTTCTATGAAAGTCTATGCGGTGAATTCCTGCCATTATTGCCAGCTGAATCCCTAGAAGGCTAAATTGTAGAGCCCAGATCAAGTATCTCCTCCTCCAAGAAGGCTTCCTTTTTCTACTCCCGGATATTTAATATACTATCCATTCCGTCTCTCTAGGGGTTTATCCTATAGTGTTGTGAATCTGGGAGGCAGCATGGAACAGTGGAAAGATTTGCTTGGAAATCAGAAGCACTGGATTTTTATCTCTGTGAGCTTGTCTGAGACAATTATCTTCACTGTGCCGCAGTTTCCTCATTTTGGTAAATGGCAGAGTTACACTAGATGAGCTCTAAGTCCCTTCCAGCTCCAGACATGAGTGATCTTGGCAGCTACAGTTAATCATTTCCAACCTACTTTCTTCCTCTGTAAAGTGAGGCAATTGGCCTGGGTTATCTGAATGGTCCCATTTCTTCTAAGATCTTCTGGGATCTTCTTTTGGCCGGCCTTTCCCCACTGTTGTTCACAATATGGATAAAACTTCTTGGATCCAGAGAATCTAGGCTTTAATTCCAGCTGTTACTGCCTATGGAAAGTTATCTAACTTTCAAAGGCCTTGTTTTCCTGATAGGATATATCTATATCTATATATCCAATAGGAGCTCTGTCTCTTCTCTCTCTCTCTCTCTCTCTTCTCTCTCTCTCTCTCTCTCTCTCTCTCTCTCTCTCTCTTTCTCTTTCTCTCTCTCTCTCTTCTCTCTGTTTCTCTCTCTCTCTTTCTATTTCTCTCTCTCTGTTTCTCTCTCTCTCTCTCTCTCTTCTCTCTCTCTCTCTCTCTCTATCTCTCTCTGTCTCTCCTCTCTCTCTCTGTCTCTCTCTCTCTCTGTCTCTCTTCTCTTCTCTTCTCTTCTCTTCTTCTCTTCTCTTCTCTTCTCTTCTCTTCTCTTCTCTCTTCTCTTCTCTTCTCTTCTCTTCTTCTCTTCTCTTCTCTTCTCTTCTCTTCTCTTCTCTCTCTCTTCTCTCTCTCTCTCTCTTTCCCCCTCTGTCTCTCTCTTTCTCTTTCTTTTTTCCCCCTTTCTGTTTCTGTGCCTGCCTGTCCATCTGTCTGTCTCTGTCTGTCTATCTATTTATCTATCTGAAAGGATGGGGGGGAAAAGACCTTCAAGGTCTAGCTCTAAATCTATGACCCTACAATTTCTGTTTACATCTTAATTCTTCCTAAAATGCAAATGCTGCATCTCTTAAAATTTTCGATTTCCTTCAGCGCCTACCTCACACTAAATGCTGTATCCAGTGGAAAATAAAAATTGGTTGATTCACCTTTCATTTCATTTAGAGCTTAGACTCTGACCTCCTAAAGAGAGAATGTATAAATGGCTTTGGCTTGAGTCTGATTTTAGGAAATATTTTGGTTTTGTGAATCATTGACATGCTTTATTTTATTGTTTTTACTCTTAGTAGGTATCTTATGTTAATAATGTAATGTAGTATCATATAATTTCATATAATATTTAATATATGAATAATATATGAATAAAGTGAACATATATATATGTCTGCACTTAGTGCATATACTTACTATGTAAATATATTCACACTAAATGGAGGCATATTTGATTTCGGAGTTGTCATTTATATGTATTATATTTATGTAATACATTCACATGTATTACATATTAAAACATTATATGTGGGCATTATGTGTTAAAACATTATACATAGCAACATACATCTATTACACATACAACATGCACGTGCACACAATATAAATGCATACACATATGTGAATGTATACGTTGCATGTAACATATATTGGTATATAATTTGCATATATAATATTGTATATGTTATATATACATATATGCATTATAAAGAATATTGTGCATATATACAAATTATACATTATATATAATATTGCATGTATATGCAAATGCATAATAATACATAAATATGAGTATGTTTTACATCGATATGGTAGATATCTATTTCCATATTAATTTATATGAAAATGACAATTTTCAAATCTAATATGCCTCCTTTTTTTTCTCTTGGCTATGAAAAGAACGTTGAATCCAAAATCGGGACCCAGTGATACTGATCCGCTCATCTTTGATTTCCTTTGATTGCCTCTAACGTTTGTTACCTGGGTGACATCAGACAGATTATTGGATTTCTCTATTCCTTAACTTCTTCCCTTATAAAACGAAGGGTTTGGACACAATGGCTTTGGGAATCCCTTCCAGCTCTCAATCCATGGAACCCTTATCATCTGAGCCTCTGGCTTCCTTTATTTTCAAATGTCAAGCCCTGCCTGTCTTTGTTCCTGCCAACTCTTCCAGTTCAAATGACACGGAGAAGACACAATTGGGATTGCTCCGTTTAGCACAACTGAGCCAACTCTCTCGGGCTCTGCTGAGCACCTGGCTGCCTCCAGCACGCGGCTTGATCTTCCACAAGATCACAGCTGTTAGCTTTAAAATGCATAGAAGCCCAGCTCCTGGCAGAAGGGCCGGGACTCAGATTTGGAGCCCTCCTTTTGGCTGAATGTTAGATTTGGAGCTGGCCTGTCCATCATCTGATGTTTGATCTTGGCTAAGTCACTTGTTTCCTCCTCTGTGAAATGAGCAGATTGGACGAGTTGGCCTCCGGGGTGGGAACTTTGTCCAATTCAGGATTTCTTCTACCTTACCTATTTACATTATTTATATTTTTCTCATAGAAAAAAATATACCCATCTCATCTTTATGAAAGTCCAAGCCAGTGGCTTATCGTGGATTCAATAGTGTTTAGGCCTCTCCCAGAAACTCCATTCCAATGCCTCTTTGAAGTCCTATTTGTCAGTTTTGTTTCAAGTATGGCCAAGAGGTAAAAACAATGGAAAAATGAAGCCCCTATAGGGTACTATATTAAGTACCTTTGTATTTTTCTATGTGACTATGGCCAAATCTCTTCTTTCACTGACTGCCACATTCATTCTCTGTAGAATGAAGGGAGTGAATTAAATGAGTAGTTCTTTTTAAATTTCTTTCTTACTAATAGATTTTTATTTCCAAAACATATACAAAGATAATTTTCAACATTTCCCTTTGCCAAATGTTTCTCCCTCCCTTCCTCCAACCCCTCCCCAGAGAGCAAGCAATCCAATATGGGTTAAACACGTGCAATTCTATGCATATGTCTACATTTACCATGTTGCACAAGAAAAATATGATCAAAAAGGAGAAAAAAAAACAATGCTAAAAAAAAAAAAAAAAACAAGCAAACAACCAAAAAATCCTGAAACTAATATGTTGTAATTCACATTCAATCCTCTCTGTGAATCAGATAGTTCTCTCCCTCATAAATTTATCAAATTGGCCTGAATCATCTCGTTGTTGAAAAGAGCTCTGTCCATTAGAGTCAAACGTCACATAATCTTGTTGTTGCTGTATACAGTGTTCTTTTAATTTTACTCTCTTAGTATCAGTTCATATAAGTCTCTCCAGGCCTTTTCAAATCATCCTGCTAAGTGTTTCTTATAGAACAATACTATCCCACAGCATTCATATAGCATAACTTATTCAGTCATTCCCCAACTGATGAGTATCCACTCAGATAAGTTGGAATTGAGGTTCATAGATTTCAAAGGGTTTGTGAATTTGAAGGTGAAAAAAATATATTTTAGTTTCATTATTTTCTTTTATTTTTATGAACTTTATAAAATATCTCTTTAAAATATTTATTTTAAACATATACAAAGTAGAAAAAGAAAAAAAAACAGAAAAAAAGAAAAAAAATGTCATGGGCACAGCAGAACATAAGAGAGGTTTCAGAATAAATTTCCATTTCAAGGAAAGCAATGTAATAAATAGTACACACTGTCTTTAGAACTGTGGATCTTTGCTTTGCTTTCTTGTAGTTTTCCTTTTACTCTCTATTGTGTACTTTTTGCTTTATTCTTTTCTCTTTTTTTCTCCCTGTTACCTTGTTTAAGAAGGCTATAATTAAGCATGATATATTTATATATAGATACATATACAAACATACCAATATCTATAATTATACATATACACAGACATATGTATACATATTCACATGGATGTATAAATATTCATATGCATTCATGTGATCCATATAAGGCCTTAATATTACTAATTTATAATTGAAATTTAACTTTTCATTCACTTCAGTTTTAAAAGTAACAATGTAGTTGTGATAAAGGTTATATGATTATCATGTGACTATCTTTTTATTTTTTTTAATTTTTAAATAACTTTTTATTGACAGAACCCATGCCAGAGTAATTTTTTTGCACCATTATCCCTTGCACTCATTTCTGTTTTATGTGACTATCAAAGAGATCTATGTCATAAAAAAGGTAGAATTTATAGATTAGATCAGGGGTCCTCAAACTTTTTAAATAGGGGGCCAGTTCACTGTCCCTCAGACTGTTGGAGGGCCGGACTATAGTAAAAACAAAAACTTTGTTTTGTAGGCCTTTAAATAAAGAAACTTCATAGCCCTGGGTGAGGGGGAGAAATGTCCTCAGCTGCCGCATCTGGACCGCCACCATAGTTTGAGGACCCCTGGATTAGATGATCTCTAAAACTCCTTTCTAAGGGCAGCTAGGTGGTAAAGTGGATTTCATCTTCTTCAGTTCCAGTCCAACCTCAGACACTTTTTAGCTGTGACCTTGGGTTAGTCACTTAATTCTGCTTACCTCAGTTTCCTCATCTGTAAAATGGAGTCACACTGGAGAAGGAAATGGCAAACCACTCCAGTATCTTTGCCAAGAAAACTCCATGGAAAAAGGTACGTGAAGTCACATAGAGTTGATCATGACTCACGCAGAGTTATGATCATGATCATAAACTCCTTGGTAACTCTTACTTTGTTATTTCTTTATTCTAAAACCCTGTTGCCACAGAGTCACTTGGAGCATAGTCACTACACTGTAGGCTCATAGAATTGTAGAGTTAGAGCAGAAAGGACACCAGAAATCATATTATAGATGAGGAAACTGGGGTCCAAAGAATTTAATGACTCGCCTAAGATTGCAGAGCCAGTATTTGAGGAGATCTTTGAACCTGGATATTCTTGACTCTGGGTTCAATGTCCCATCTACTATGCTCTTTAGATTCTCAGATTTTTGAAAATAAATTTCAATTCATATATTTTATTTTCATCTCACCTATTTCCAAGTTTGTTCTTAATCCTTCTACTTCCCAAGAGCATAGTAGCAGAGTGCCATGTCACTGCCAGTCCTTTTCCTAACCTTATTGCTTGAACTAGGTTTATCTATAATATCCCACCCATCTTTTAAAAATAATTCTTAAATTGTTGCCACCTCCCAATGAAGGTATGAGGATCAGAGATCATATATGTAAACACTTTGTAAACCTTACAAATCTATGCATTTTTCAGTTTTTTATTTTATTTTTATGGTATGTAATAAAACAAGCACCTCAAAACCATTTTATAATGAAAAGATGTTATACAAGATACTGCAGTTGTATTATGTGAAACTTGCTGGGTTTTTTAAAATATAGAATAAAGTTTTATAAATTTCTTTTTTTCTTCTTCCCTAGAGATGAATAAATAATTCATTTTGGTTATTATATATATCCCAATTAACTATAAAGAACATATGAAGAAAGATGTTCTTTGCATTCAGAGAAAAAACTGGTAAAGAGAAATACATGTATGAGCATATACATGCACTTATGTATGTGTACATATATAAACACATCTATATACAAATATATACACATGTACAGATATGTATTTATACATAAATACATGCATACAAAATCTTTAACAAAATGTATCAGCTATCACTATCATAATTCTCCCAAAAGTCCTGGGAGATAAGTACGGCAAAGATTATTACTCCTGATTTCCAAATGGAGAAACTGAGGTTAATAAAGATTAAAAATATATATGCCTTATGTCACATCGATAGGAAACAGGAAATACTCATTCAAACAGAATTATTTCCTGGATTCATCAATTTTAACCCATTTCTCATACTATTACATTTTGTGAGTGTGAAACCAGTGACATTGGGAAAATCAGATGGAAGGAGTGAAGATTTTTTTTTTCTTCCCTTCAAAGCCATTCTGGCTCTGGGGGCCTCTCAGGAAATCCAAAAAGGGGGAGTCACCTATAGACGCCAGCAGATTGGAAGAAAAAGACTGAGTGGAAGCACTTCAATAAAGAGCAAAAATGTGACTTAACATTAGCTAAAGAAGGATAGAACACTTTTAAAAGGGCAAAAAAAACACCGCAAAGCTGAGGCAGCAATGGAGATGTCTATGCCATACAGATGGGCTCCTCGACACTAACACAAGATGCTCACTCTGGGAAGAAATCTAATTGACAGAAGCAAAAAATATTAGTGATTTGGCGATAATGTCTGAGTGCGGAGGGTGTTAAAAGACAGCAGATGAGAAAGGGAGGATGCAATATGTCACAGCCTTTACACCCCCACACTGATGAAATTAAATTAAAATGGCCATGTTTATAGCACATTTGACCCTTTATGTTATTGCTGGCCTTCACACTGGAAGGTGAGGTTCTGCTGAGGGATTGCTATCTGGGAGTGAAAGTATACTAGGAAAGACTGATAATAATTGGCATTTATACAATGCTTTAATATCCTCAAATCTTTCAAGACATGTTATTTTTCTAGGACTTCTTAACAATATTTGGGGTATGGGTACTGCAGGTGATTGTAACCTCAGTTTCCATAGGAGAAACTGAGAATGAGATTGGGGAAGTTTCTTGTTCCGGTGGGTCAGTTACTAAAGCTAAATCCTAGGGCAGAAAGAAAAACTTCTTGCAGATTTCTTGCTCAAAGGAAGCCAGGGAAGTTAGAAAGCAGAAATGAAAAAGGAGAGAGTTCCAGAAAGGGGCTGGGGATGTATGGCAATGAAATTCATGGTGTTGGCAGATGGAGTTTTGGATGGAATGAAGAACAAAAGGACCCACATCAGAGTTTATGAAGGGGATAAGAAATTGGGATAATGGGATAAAGTTATGGCGAACTTTAAAAGTAAACAGATGATTTTACACTTAATTCTGGAGATGGTAGGTAACCAATAGATATTATTGAACAGGAAAGTGATATGGCCAGACCTGTGCTTGAGGAAAATCACTTTGGCAGTTGAGTAGACTGGCATGGGAAGAAACCTAAGGCAATGAGACCGACCAGCAGGCTATTGGCAGTGTCAAAGACTGAAGAGAGGCCAAGAAGTGTGAGGGCTAAAAAGGGAGGTGATATTTGGCAAGAAAAGACCATTGGTACACTTGCAGAGAACCATTTCAGTTGAATGATGGTGTTAGGAACCAGATTGTGGAGAGTCAAGATGAGTTTTAGTGTTAATTCTGCTTTCTTTAGTTCCAAAATACTACTTTAGATGCTGGTCTATCCCTCAGTTATAAAAATAACAGTGTTTGGTGCTCCCTTTCTTCTCTAGAGCCATTTCCCATCCTTGTTTTTTAGTCTCAAGCAGGCTCCTCTTCAGTCTTTTGCTCTGATCCTCTTCCCATTCACACTTTTGTTTAGGCTGAGATCTATTATCGCTCATTTTCCTCTCAGTGTGTGCATCAGTTAATGGCTTCTTTTTCCCAAGGAATATACTTTTGAGCCTTTGTCTATTATTGTGAAAGTAAAAATTTCTACGCTGTAAAAAGACATTGGGAGTGTGTATGTGGACGTGTGATGGGATGTTTGTGCTTTGACCATGGGGACCTTTTCATATTATATTGCTAGAACCCATTTATACACATAACTTTGACGAAGTGCTTTGAATTGATGATGCCTTTGGCAAGTGAAATTGGAAGCATTACAGATTAGGAAACCAAAGTTCATGAATGCAAATGACTTATCCCAGACCGCACATAAAGAAGCAGAGGTCACCAAAACCAGATTTGGAAAAGGATTCCCATATAGGTAGACATTCCAAATGTAAGATCCAGCTCTCTTTCTACATCCTAAGACCAGAAAGGCATAGAGTAGCACCCTCTGGTGCTTGAAAAGGTTTTGTTTTTTTTAGTCTTTCACAGATTAGTAGTGAGTTTGAACAGAAATCTTTGAATCAAAAGGGCATTCCGTGGGTAATCTTGGTAACAGATGAAGTAGAGATAGCTCTATTGGATTAGATGGAGGAGTCAGATAATAGGAAGGGACCTGGGGGAGTTAGAAGGCACACTGTGCTTGGTGGGTAGAGTTAAGGACTTTCCCATCAAAGATGAATAGATTTAGAACCAGAAGGGAATTGAGAGATGAGTGAGTCCAGTCCTCTCACCTTGCAAAGGAGAAAACTGAGCATCGGAAAAGTGAAATCATTTATGAAGGTTACATGGCAAGGAATATGAAGAGTTGGGATCCAAACTCCCATTTCCAGCTTGAACTCCAAGGCCTTTTCCCTTATTCCACGAGGTACTTCAGTAATTGGGAGGGGAGAATGGTTAGAACTAAATCATATTGTGGACATAACAACCATAGTAGAGTGATGGAACGTTCAGGGAAGACTAGCATCTTTGGTGTGAGGGCTTCAGGACTGTTTATCCATCTTTGGTGTCTATCTTTAACTCAACTCTTAGCTGTGTTTCCAAGAAGCTGTAGCATGCAGAGGAGCCATACCCTGGGAAAACTGTTTTGCTAGAGGACAGGGGAAGAGGGCAGTCTTCCCCAAGCATATAGATGCATCTCCCCATGCAGTAGGCAGATGAAAAGAAAATTTTTCCAGTGGCCATGAAAGTAGCTGAAAAAATACTGTGGAAAGTTTAGAGCTTAGGCAAGTATTGAAGATTCCAAGGTCAACCCACTATGTCCTTGCTCATCACCAGTCTTATTGACTTTTTATTCGCCTTACCACTGGACTTTGATGACTCTGAACGAGAGAGTAGGACTGATGACTTTATGAAGCTCTCCCTATATATGAAAATAAATACGCATGTGTGGATATTCATATATATATGATATGAATATATGTATGTAAGTATGCATGCACATTATCCACATTGTCTAGAAGTTAGAGTCCTTGAAACCTGGGAATATTTTACTTTTGCCTTTGTAGGCTAAGTGCCTTACACAGTGGTTGGGTCACAGTAGGTATTTAATAAATATTTGAGTGAGGGGCACTGTGAATGAAGGGTTTTTTTGCAAATTGGCCAGTGACATAAATATGGGAACTATTATTCTTTATTCTTTCCAGGCCTTAGTTTCCTTGTTTGTAAAATGAAGAGAATAAATCCTGTCAACTATCTTATGAGAATCAAGTATAATAATAATTTTATATATTATATACATATGAATGTCCCTTGACAAGTCCAATGTACTACATAAATGTTAAGATTTCACTAATATTTATGTAGTCTTCCCTAAGTATCCTGGAGAAAGCAGTTGTTTACATTTCCTCTCCTCATCTTCATAAACTTTCCCTGACTTCAGCTTAATCCTTTAATGTACTTTTAAAATGCAAAACTGATTATGCTGTTTTCACATGGCTGAGCTTCATAGGGAAGAAATCATTAACAAAAACAGCCCACCCAATTTCACCACACTGATTATCTGCCCATGAGGCGTTGAGCTCATAAGATCTCAACCCTGGCCAAAGTATCCTTGAATGATGGCATTGCATTGGAGAATATGGTGACGGGATTTCCCCCCTGCGAACAATTAGGGATCTTATTACTATTAATCTCAAACTACCATTTCTTTATTAAGCACCTACTGTATGCCAGGTACTGTGCTGATAGCTGCAGATAAAAACTGAAAAATAAGCATCTATTTCCTCATAAAACATTTTCTTGAAAGGAAGAAGCTAACACATAAACAGACAAGACAATAAGTATTTATTATTTTCTAAGGACCTCTCTCTGTCTCTCTCTGTCTCTGTCTCCCCCTTCTTCGTGCTATTTGTCTATGTCTCCATCTCTGTCTCTGCCTTTCTTCCATTTCCTCTCTGTCTTTGCTTCTTTTTTCTCTCTTTCTGTCTGTCTTTCTGTATTTCACTGCTTCTTGATCTGTCTCTTTATTTCTCTTTCTCTCTCTATCCCCCATCTCTCTCCTACAGAAAGTTTTACCGTAATCTCTGATAATTCTATCATATAACTTATCATCATTTATTTCCATATTGCCTCCCCCATTAAATTGTGAGCTCCTTAAAAGCAGGAACTCTTTTGCCTTTTTCTTCTGTATCTCTGCCATTTAGCAGAGATAAAATATCTAGAATTGAGAAGGTATTTCATAAATAATGACTGATAGGTACAAATATGTGTATACATATAGACAGATATAGATATGTGTACATAGTGTGTGTATTATTGTGTACATAATGCACAGATGCATGTATCTCTATATGTATAGTCAAAGGTCTTTATATGTGTCTATTACTTATATCTATTTATCTATCAGCTCAGAGAGAGTGATTAGCTTTGTGGATGAAGGAATTATGGGGAAAGGGAGAGTTTCCTATGAAGTATATCTCCTGAGCTGATGCTAGAAGTGAACTAGGGATTCCAAGAGTCAAGATAAAGTGGAATTGTATTCCTATTACAGGTAGAGGAGTTTGGTTTGAACTGAATATATAAGGGGAGAATAAGATAAAATTATTCTGGAAAGTTAGATTGCTGCTAAGATTTTCAAATTGCATAGAAAGAGGTTGAATTTTATCCTAGATGTCTCCCTTTTTTTCTTTCTCTGTCTCTGCTTTTCTCTGTTTCTCTCAGTGTTTCTGTCTTTCTCTCTCTCACACACACACTCTACACCCATCATTTGAAAGGCCACAATTTTTGGCTGATTAGCTTAGCTAGTAAAAAAGAAAGAAAAAATATGGCATGGAGAAATTAGTGGTGACATAGTTGTGTTGCCAAAAGTTGCTGAGCTGGGGAGCATTTGAAGGACGCCTATAAGTTGGACCTCCTCTCCTGAGCATTAGCTAGCTAGGATAACCCGGGGCTATGTGTGCCCACAGACTTTTACAGGCTCAGCTGCTCCCCTGGATAGAGCAGGTCACGGTCTCTCTTGAGACAGCAGATGTAAAAATTGCCCATGCAGGGAAGTGTCTGGGTACATGCACTCTCTCAAAGCAGCAAGGCTGTGTCACTAAAGTCAGCTTTCCCCGCAGATCACAGCTCAGGTGGTGACTGGAAATTCTCCCTGAGCAAGCTGACGTGACTCCCTTTGAGGAGGGTGCATAGGAGTGTATGTACCAGTTGGGAGGGAGCTGGAGTCTCTCGCAGAGGGCAAAGAGATGGTCCCTGTGATTCCAGAGTCAAGGGCAAATGGGTACAATTAGGACACAAAGTGTGATTCCGCTCACCCATGTGATCAATCTCATTCATTTAGCAGGTCTTTTGTTAAGTACTTCATGTGCACAAGACAAGTGGAAATAGGAGAGTAGAGTGGAAAAAGACAAAACAACCTATATTCTGGAGGAAATCATATTCTTCTGGGGACAATTAATATTTATCCATATAAGTAGAGAGACTACATGCTAAATAAAGAGAAACAGGGAAGGAATCACACTAAAAATTGGAAGAATCAGTGTGGCTATCTTGTAGGAGGGAGGACTTTGAAGAGGAATTCTTGGGTCAAACTGGCTTATTTAGTGTGACTTCACTGCTCTAGGGGTATGTCACCTTGCTCACAAATATTACCAGTGACACTCACCATTGGGGCTACCATATTTGCCTGAAATTTCTGCTGTTGGTATTGTTGTGAGGCTCACTTTTAAAAGGCACTTTTCAATTCATCTTAGGCCTGCTTTGCTTTGTGAGGTACAGCATATCACCACGTTGTTGTTGAGTTGTATTAGTCACGTCCAACTTTCAAGACCACATTTGGGTTTTCTTGACAGAGACATTAGAGCGGTCTGCCTTTTTCTTCTCCATCTCATTCTATAGATAAGGAAACTGAGGTAAACAAGATTAAATGACATGCCCAGAGTCACACAGATTGTAAGTGTCTGAGGAAATATTTCACCTCAAGAAAATGAGTCTTCCTGACTCCAGGGCCCAGTGAGCTTTCCACTGTAAAACTAATATAATCCTTATTTTAGAAATGAAAATCATAACTCCAGAGCTAGAGAGGAATCTAAAAAGCCATGGGAGCCAATCCTCTGGCTTACAAATGTTGCTTACCTTAAAGAATTTAGCTAGGGTCAAACAGTTAGTATGGAAATTTAAATAGAACCTTGTTCTTCCTAAATCCAAATCCAGAATGCTCTTCGGCTTGCCATTTAATGATACGTTTTTTGTTTACAAAGAATTTAAAATCTATTTGAGACTGTAGAAATAGAAAAATGGTCTAGAAGACAAAGTGTTGGACATGAAGACAAAAAGATCTGAATTTGAATTTCGCCTCATGTGCTTACTAAATGTGTAAACTTGGGAGCATTATTTCATCTTTGTTTCCAGTTTCTTTAACTGGAGCTACATGGGGAGAATAGCATCACCTTTCTCACAGATGTGTCTTAAGGCTCAGATGAGAGATTTGTAAAGTGCTTAACATAGTACCTGGCACATGGTAAATGTTATATATAAGTTTATCCCTTTCCCATCCTGCCCTCTTCCTATCTACAAATTTGGGGAAATAACACCCTGTTCATAGGGCAAATCATTTAACCTCTTAGCTCATTTCCTCATCTCTAAAATGGGGATATTAAGAATATTTATATCCCCAGATTCTTGTGAGAATCAAGTCAGATACAATATCTAAAGTGCTTTGAAAGTCTTAAAGTGTTACATGAATGCTGTTATTAGTATTAAACAGGAAACTAACAGCACAAGAAAGTGGATAATTAAATGCTGAATCAATGATCCAGATAATAAGTGCCACTGAAGTTCAAGTCTGTGTGCCTGGTGGTCTATTGTCAAAGGGAAGGCTTCAAGGAGTAGAAGATGTTTTATTTGGGTCTTGAATTCTGAGAAGGATTTAAAAGAAAAGAAGGGGGAGTCTGAGATCTCAATTGTTACAGGAATTTTTGGGCCCAACTGGCTTATTTGGAGGGATTTGATTTGCTCCTGAGACAGGAACTTGCTAGCAAATATCACTGTGAATACCCACCATTAGAACCACCATAGAGGCTGAAGTTTCTGCTGTTGGTATTGCCAAAAGGGCCTCATTTCGGGGTACATTTCAATTCATTTGAAGTAACTCTGTGAAGAGCAATGTATTATCATATTGTTGTTGTTGTTCAGTTGTTTTAGTCATGTCTAACCCTTCAAAACCCCATTTGGGGTTTCTTGACAAAGACATTGGAGTTATTTGCCATTCCCTTCTCCAGATGAGGAAACCAATCCAAAAATGGTAAAGTGAATTTTCTAGGATCTAATGTCTGAGGCTGGATTTGAACTCATGATGTTTTGAACTTTTTTTTTTGAACTCAGGTTGAAATCAGGTTGATTCTTGATTTGCTGCTGAATTCTCTATTTACTGCACCATCTTTCTGCCCTTATTCAATCAATAAACATTGACTATAACCAAGATGTTAAACACTAGGGCTAAAAAAAAGATTACAACAGTTGATCAGGATTATTGTATGTGAAAGTTATCAATCAACTAATTAGTAAACATATATTAAGCTCTTACTATGTGCTAAGTTCCAGGAATAGAGGTTAAAAAAAAATGAAAGTTTCTCTTCTCAAAGTGTTTACAATCTAATGAGTCAGAGAGCATGCAAATATATATATATATATATATATATTTATACACACACACACACACACACATACACACACACACACACAAAGCAAGGACACTATATAGAATATAAATAGGAATGGTGCAGCTAAATAGTGCAGTGGATAGCACATGAGGCAGGAGGACCTGAGTTCAAATTCAGCCTCAGATACTTAACACTTGCTAGCTGTATAACCCTGGGCAAGTCACTTAACTCCAATTGCCTAAAGAAAAAAATAAGGAGGAAATAACAGAGGGAAGATAATAAAAGGGATTGAAGGAAATTTCCTATAGAATGCGAGATTTAGGTTGAGACCTAAAGGAAGCTAAGTGGTTCAATAGTCAGAATAGAGAAGGGAAAGTGTTCCAGTTATAAAGGATGGTTAGAGAGAATGTCTGGAATAGAAAAGTGGAGTGATTGATGTGTAGAACAGCCAGGAGATCCTTGTCACTGGATCAAAGGTCCATTTTGGGAAGGAAGGTATAAAAAGATTAGAAAGGCAGGAAGAGGTTAATTTATAAAGGCCCACACACATTATAGTTATTTAACTAAAGAAATCATGTTAGTTGTGCAATCTCTTTTCCGTGGCACTACCCCTGGAGTAGCCCTACCTCACTGAGTACTTAGACTCAATGCTTGAATCTCTTGGGCTTTTCTGATGGGTTTTCTTATTGGCAACTGGGTATCCACAACATTTATATTTCCTATTATCTCTAAAGTCGGGTGTGACACCTATTCCCCCCTGCTCCTTTCTGGCACTTATTTATGTATTCTCCCCATTAAATATAAACTGCTTTAAGACAGACACTGCCTTGGTTTTGGTTTATTTATTTGTAACTTATTTTGATTACATAACAAGAGAGCAGCTCAGTGGCAAAGAGTATCAACCTGAATTCAAATCCAACCTCCCACATCTTGTGAGGATCTTGAGTTGATCCTAAGGCTTACCAAAATCATATCTTTGAGACCTTGGACAATTCACTTACCTCTGTTTGCCTCAGTTTGATCATTTGTAAAATGAGTGGGGAAAGAAATGATGAAGCACTCAAGTGTCTTTGCCAAGAAAATCGCATGGAGAGCCTCTCACAACTGCCAACAACTGAACAATCTCATGTTATAATTGTCAAGCTCAGTGCTTCGTCCACAGTAAAATGCTTACTAATCACGATTTATATATTAAAAACCAATAGCTCAAATTTACATTGCACTTTAAGGTTTGCAAGCTACTTTGCAAAAATTTCATTTGAGTCTCAGAAATTGAAATATAGAGAGATCAGGGAAATTGCCTCCCTGTTTTTCCTATCCTGAAGGATACTCTAAAACATAATCAGAAGTTGTGTGTACAAATTCTGAATCCTTTTAAACAAGCTTTTAAACAACAACAACAACAAAAAAATCACAAAAGGACCTCCACATAATTAACAGCCCATCAAATCCATTCTGTTGGTTAAAGAGCTCACAGCAGGCGGAGCTTTCTGACTTCCTTCTTCTACAACGGCATATTAACGATGAGCCGGTATTGAGAAGCTGTCCCGTCATGCTTTATTGCATTATTTTAGGTCCCTGAAGTTTTTATATATGAAGGGTACAGATTTATGCTGAGTGATTCAGCAATGAAGCAGGAACATCAATTTGTTCATGGATGTGAATTGGTGATTGCCTCCATTAAAGTCACCAGGACAGACTGATCGCTTTAATTTGAGCCAAGGCAAGCAAATAGTCTGATAGCATGTATGTCTCTGAAACATGAGCACGGGGGCTGTTCTGCAATGAGGAAGGTTCTTGAGAATGAAAATAAGCATATGCTGAAAAGGGGGCAGGAGCCAAACATGGCTAGAACAATGAGGACATAAGTTATTTTTTTTATAATTCGATAGTATTTTATTTTTCTAATTATATGTAAAGATGATTTTCAATATTTGTTTTTTTTAAGACTTTGAGTTCCAAATTTTTTCTCCCTCCTCCCATTTTCTCTCCTCTCCCCCAAACAGCAAGCTATTGATATTAGTTATACTTGTTCAATCATTTTAAACATTTTATATTAGCCATGTGTGAAAGAAAAATCAGAACAAAAGGCAACAAAAATAAGCAAGAAAAAAAAGAAATAGAAAAAAGGTGAAAATAATATGCTTCAATTCACATTCCATCTCCATAGTTCTCTCTCTGGATGCAGATGACATTTTCATTCTCAAGTCTGTTGGAATTGTCTTGGATCACTGCATTGCTGAAAAGAGCTCAGTTTATCAAAACTGATCATCAGGCTACTGAGTATAATGATCTGCTTGTTCTGTTCACCTCACTTAGCGTCAGTTCATGTAAGTCTTTCCGGGCTTTTCTCAAATCATCCCACTTATCAATAGAACAATAATATTCCATCACATTCATAGATGATAACGTATTCAGCCATTTCCCAATTGATGAACATCCATCCATTTTCTTTTTCCTCACCAACACAAAAAGAGCTGCTACAAACAGTTTTGCACATGCCGGGGCCTTTTCCCTCTTTTGTGATTTCTTTGGAATACAGACTCAATAGTGATACCTTTGGATCAAAGGATAGACAGGGTTTTAAATCCCTATGAGCAGAATTTCAAATTGTTGTCCAGAATGGCTGGAAAGGACTTGAGTTTTTAACATAGTTGTTGTATTTCAGATGGTCTGATTTTTCCTTGACCCCATTTGCGATTTTATTGGCAGAGAAACTAGAGTGTATTGTCATTTCTTACTCCATTCCTCTTACTATTGAGGAAATGGAGATAAACACAATTCAGTGACTTGCATAGGGTCACAGGGCTAATAAATGCCTGAGGCCATATTTGAACTCAAGAAAAAGAAGCTTCCTAAATCCAAGCCCCTTGTTCTGTGCACATATATAAGATGTGGGAGTGTTGATCATAGAATCACAGAATTTCAGTGGCCAGGAAATCAAAAAATGGTTGAATAGATAAGAGGGTTATGAGCCATTTTACTGAAGTCTGGGTCCTAAGACAAAGAAAGCTTTTTTCTTCAAGCCTAAAAATTTAAAGTCAGACAAAATATGAAGAAGTCCACTCTGTGGAAGTTGAACTATTGAAATAAATTCATTGCAAGAAGTAATTATGTATCAAATAGTAAAATAACCCTATATTGCTAGCTAAAAATCCTAATTCAACATAGGAATGATATGGCCTCAGTACCCCTTTACATTTTCCAAAGTCAATTCTCATCACAAACCAGTGAGGATTTTCTTGTTGCTGATCATGAAACAGGCTCGGAAAAGATTTAAACTCAGAAAGATAAATCATCCTGGCTTCAGGACCCTTGTACCACCCAGCTTCCCTCCCTTTATCAAAGCTGGCCAGTAATTTCTCTGTAATTTAAGGTCATAGACCAAAGTTGCTTGAATCACCAAGAGATTCAGTGACTAGTTTAAAGGCTGGCACATAGTAGGTATGTATCAGAGGCAGGACTTGAATTCAGATTCTCCTGGTTTTGAGTCCACTTCTTTATTTCTACCTCTCTTATTTAAGTTTGTGTCATATTTATTCAAAGTAAATAGAATTTTAGTTGGGAGTTATCTGAGCTGGGAAGATTGAAAAAGGTCTTATGCAATAGCCAGCATTGGAGCTGAGTGATGGAAGCCAATGCTTCAATCCATTCCTTTGTCTTGCCCCTATAGTCTCTCATCACCAAGGGGCATTAGGTATAGCTGGACATCGGCCGTAACCATTGCTTTATCTGACACACACACATTTTTCTTGATTCCTGCCATTTCAGTGTTTGAGCATTGTGTGACTGGCAACAGTAAAATTCAAGAACCCTCAGTTAATAGTAAATAAGCTCATTTTATAAGAAATATCCGTAAAATATACGACGATGAAAATGCAAACATGAAAAACAACTGCTTTATGGACCCCCGAATGGTGAATCTGTTTTATTTTAATAGTATGTTCTTCTTAAAACACCAATATGCTACTGCAGCTGTAAAAATTAATGAAATGGGGCAGTGTTTTGGGGTTGGATGAATGGAAAATATGCCAGTATTGGAAATTGAATGTACACAGGAGCATTAAAAATGTAATTTGGTTACAAGCACTTGGGAGAAAGGAAATGCCTTTTTTTCTGATTCACCCCATATCACTTTTTAGTTAAATGCCCCAAATGCTTTATTAGAACTGGTTTTTAATGTCTAATTAAAGCTCAACCTTCAAGGCATTTCTTTTCCTGTTTTGTTTTCTCCAATGAATCCAGGCTGATCTGCAGCATAAACAGGGCAAAGTCACTTTCTTCTGTGATGTCCATAAGAGAAAGCACCCAGGCTTTGTTCTTCAATTGAGGAGATGCAGTAAAAAGCTTTGTGGATTTGGAAACAAGTTGCTTTTAACCTCTACATTCCTGTCAAATTGGTCTGCTTTCTATTCCTCATGCATAGCAAAGGACTGAGACTGGACCCTACCAAAGGCAACTAACCTTCCTGAGCCTCATGTTCTAGTCATCTGTAAAATGAAGGGATTGGATTGGACAGCTCCTGCTAGCCCTTCTTGCTCTGAATCTGTGGTCCTCTTCATTTCTGCCACCTGAAATTAGTAACTCTGTTCAATACTCAGCTCAATTCCACTTCCTCCAAAAAAGCTTTCTTATTTATCTTAGTGCTATTCCCCTATCTTTTTTTACTTTCTTCTCCTATATTCCAGGAGCTGGTACAATGCCCTCTACTTAGTAGGCTACCAATAAATTTGTTTTAACTTGAATATATTATTTCCAAGGAAGCCTTTATTTAGGAGGTCATTCAGGAAATCTTCATTGAGAACTGATTAAGCTCCTAGAATGTGCTGGTGATCCAAGGACAAAAATGAAAAATATTTCTGTTCATAGGAAGCTTAAATTCTTTAAGAGGGGAAATAATTTCATTCAAAAAATTAGGACTATGTGTTTTGTTTGGGGGGAAGCCCTGGTAGCTTGAAGATGTCAGAAATAGACCCGTGATTGTATTACAGCACACTCTGCCCTCGTATAGGTTATATTTAAATAGAAAGCATTTACTGCATGGAGTTGGTGGCCCACAAGAGGTGTTCCAGAATGGCAAGTCATAGGAATGCTAAGTGGCTTAATTAATATTCCCCTTTTTATGTTGACCATAGCTGCACAATAATGAATTCTAAGGCTAAGTAAGTCAAAAAAAAGGACAGAGCATAGAACTTGAAACAAAGAAATGGATTCACATTCTACCTCTGAATTTTACTACCTGTACTCTATGGAACAAATCACTTAAGCTGTCTGTATCTGAGTTTTCTCATCTTTAAAATGATCAGGTTAGCCCAGAGATCCTCTAAGGTCCCTTTCAGCTCAAAATCCATGATCTGATAAAGCAGGAGTTCTTGATCTGTGAATTTGGATGAAAAAAAAATCTATATATTTACCCCCAATTGAAGTTTAGTATATCCTTCAACTGGGTTTTATTTAAAAATATTCTGAAAAAGAGATCAGTCAGTTTCATCAGATTTCCAAAAAGGTCTGTGACATACAATGAATCTCAAGAATCCCACTTATAAAAGTAAGGAGGTTAAACAATGTGATAAATGGAAAGGAACCTTGAATTTAGAAAGATAAGACCTGAATTTGAATTGAGAATATGACAGGTACTATTTGTGTCATTTTGGCCAAAATATTTCCTCTTTCTTTTCTTCAGTTTCTTCATCTGCAAAAAAGAAAATTGAATTAGGTGATTACTAATACCTTGCTTAACAGGATATCCTACAACTAAGATTATTCTCATAGCTAGCAAATGACTGAACCCCTAAATCAGAAACCAATCCCAGTTTTTTCAAGCCTAAGTCCCATTATCCTTCCATATTGGCTTTGGTGAAAAAGCCCCTAAAATTCAGAAGAGATAGAGAGAGAAAGAGAGTTAGACACACACACACACACACACACACACACACACACACACACACACAGAAACAGAGAGAGACACACATAAAGAGACAGAGACACACACACATAGAGAGAGACAGAGACAGAGACAGAGAGAAAGAGAAAGAGAGACAGAGAGAGAGACAGAGACAGAGGCAGAGAGACAGAGACAGAGACAGAGACAGAGACAGAGACAGAGAGAGGAGGGGGAAGGGAAGGAGAGAAAAATCCAGAGACAGAGACAGAGATAGAAAGAGACAGAGAGACATAGAAACTGAGATAGAGAGAATATAAATTGACACACTGAGCCAAAACCCATAGAGAAGATAACCCAGGCAAATTTTATATTTTTCTGTTTAATGATTATTTGTTTGAAAACTTCCACAAAGTATATTCTATTTCATCTCTCATTCAAGGGAAGAATGGACAATGAGTTGAAAGAAACAATAATGTTATCATCATCAGCCTCTTAAAAAAGCAATAAAAACAGCAAGGTTAAGTCCATCTCCTTGACTCTTTCAAGAAACCAATTTCCTCTTTACCTTGACATAATATTGTAAACCAACCAATTTCAGGCTGAATATTAATCACCCTAGCTTCCTCATGATATGAGAGGGAGATGCATATTATGAGAATGATATAACAGGTAAGAACATGTGTAAATATTCCAATTTATCTAGAATGGATGCAAAATAAATGAAAAATAATGGAGGAGGTCAGTAACAGCTGAAAGAGATCAGCCTTGTATAGGAGATAGTGTGAGAGATTCTAAGAGGCAAAGGTAAAGAAAGAGTGCATTCCAGGCATGAAGGACATCGAACAAAATTAAGTGTTATATGAATGCAAGAAAACAAAGCTATTTGGTTTATGCCATAGAGTTCGTTTGTTTCTTTGTTTTTTGCTATTTTTTTTTAAATTAAAGCTTTTTATTTACAAAGCATATGTATGGGTAATTTTTCCAACGTTGATCCTTGCTAAACCTTTTGTTCCAAATTTTCCCCTCCTTCCCCCCATTCCCTCCTCTAGTTGGCAGGTAGTCCAATACATATTAAATCTAATATATGTATACATATTTATGCAATTATCTTGCTGCACAAGAAAAATCAGATCAAGAAGGAAGAAAAAGAATAATAGAAAGAAAACAAAATGCAAGCATATAATAACAGAGAGTGACGATGCTACAGTATGTTGTGTTCCACACTCTGTTCCCATGGTTCTCTCTCTGGATGTAGATGGCTCTCTTCATCACTGAACAAGTGGAATTGGTTTGAATCATCTCAATGTTGAAGAGAGCTGTGTCCATCAGAATTGATTGTCATATAGTCTTGTTATTGCCTTGTATAATGATCTCCTGGTTCTGCTAATTTCATTTAGCATCAGTTCATGTAGGTGTCTCCAGGCCTTTCAGAAATCATCCTGCTGGTCAATTTTTTTAAAACAGAACAATAGTATTCCATAGCATTCATATACCATAATTTATTCAGCCATTCTCCAATTGATGGGCATCCACTCAGTTTCCAGTTCCTTGCCACTACAAAAAGGACTGCCACAAAAATTTCTGCACATGTGGGTCCCTTTCCCTCCTTTAAGATCTCTTTGGAATATAAGCCCAGTAGAAACACTGCTGGATCAAAAGGTATGCACAGTTTGATAACTTTTTGAACATAGTTCCAAACTGTTCTCCAGAATGGTTGGATCTACTCATAGTTCCACCAACAAGGTATCAGTGTTCCAGTTCCCACATCCCTTCCAACGTTAATCATTACCTTTTCCTGTCATCTTAGCCAATCTGAGAGGTGTGTAGTAGTATCTCAGAGCTATCTTAATTTTGGAGTACCTTTTCATGTGGCTACAAATAATTTTAATTTCTTATCTGAAAATTGTCTGTTCATATCCTTTGACAAATTATCAATTGGAGAATGGCTAAAACTATTATAAATTTGAGTCAAATATATATTTTAGAAATATTTTTATTCTTAGGAATATATTTTATATGTTAGAAATTTTATTTTATATTTTTAAGAATATATTTTAGAAACAAGGCCCTTATCAGATCCTTTTGATATAAAAATGTTTCCCAGTTTATTGCTCTAATTTTGTCTGCATTAGTTTTTTTTGTACAAAAACTTTTAAACTTAATATAATCGAAATTATGTATTTTGTGATCAATAATGATCTGTAGTTCTTCTTTGGTCACAAATTCCTTTCTTCCCCACAAAGCTGAGAGGTAAATTATCCTATGTTATTCTAGTTGTTTATAATATCATTCTCTATGCCTAGATCATCAACCCATTTCAACCTTATCTTAGTATATGTCAGGTGTGGGTCGATGCCTACTTTTTGCCATACTAGTTTCCAATTTTCTCAACAGTTTTTTGTCAAATTCTTATCCCCAAAGCTGGTGTCTTTGGATTTGTCAAGTACTAGTTTACTATAGTCATTAACTATTTTCTTCTGTTAACCTAATCTGTTTCACTGATCAGCTTCTCTATTTCTTAGCCAGTACCAAATGGTTTTGATGACCACGGCTTTATAACATAGTTTTAGATCTGGTACAGCTAGGTCACCTTCATTTGTTTTTCTTTTCATTAATTCCTTTGAAATTATTTACCTTTTGTTTTTCCAGATGAATTTTGTTGTTATTTTTTCTAGCTCAGTAAATAGTTTCAGGGGAATTTGATTGGTATAGCACTAAATAAATAGATTAGACAATAATAGTTGTCATTTTTATTACATTTGCTTGATCTATCCACAAGCACTTGATATTTTTCAGTTGCTTAAATCTGACTTTATTTGTGTGGCAAGTGTTTTGTAGGTTTGCTTATATAGTTCCTGACTTTCCTTTGGCAGATAGATTCCCAAATATTTTATACTATCAACAGTTATTTTAAATGGAATTTCTCTTTGTATCTCTTGCTTTTGGATTTTGTTAGTGATGTATAAGAATGCTGATGATTTATGTGGATTAATTTTGTATCCTGCAACTTTGCTGAAGTTGTGGATTGTTCCTAATAGTTTTATATTTGATTCTTTTTTTGTCATAAAACCAACTCTTAATAGTATTGTTCTGTAAGAAAAGACCAGCAGGATGAACACAGAGAGGCTTGGAAAGACCTACATGAAATGATGCTAAATGAGATGAGCAGAATCAGGAAATCATTGTACACATCAACAACAATACTATATGATGATCAATTTTTGATGGATATAACTCTCTTCAACAATGAGAGGATCCAAATCAGTTCCAATTGATCAGTAATGAACAGAATCAGCTATAGCCAGAGAAAGAATATTGGGAAATAACTATGGACCAAAACAGTATTTCCACTTTTTCTATTATTGCTTGCTTGCATTTTTGTTATTTTTCTTCTCAGGTTATTTTTATCTTCTTTTTAAATCTGATTTTTCTTGTGCAGCAAGATAACTGTATAGATATGTATGCATATATTGTATTTAACATATACTTTAACATACCTAGCATATATGGGACTACCTTCCATCTAGGGGAAGGAGTAGAGGGAAGAAGGGGAAAAGTTGAAACAGAAGTTTTTGTAAGGGTCAATATTGAAAAATTACCCATGCATATGTTTTGCATACAAAAAGCTATAATGAATAAAATGTAAAAAAAATAAAACCAATTCTTAGCTTTATTTATTAATTCAATAGTTTTTACATTTCAATTTTATTGATCTCTCTTTATTTTTAGAGTTTCAAGTTTGGTATTTGATTGGGAGTTTTTAATTTTATCTTTTTCTAGCTTTTATTAATTGCAAGCCCAATTTATTGATCTTTTCTTTTTCTATTTTATGCAAGTAAGAATCTAGAGATATAAAATTTCTCCTTATTACTTCTTTGACTGCATCCTACAAATTTTAGTATGTTGTATCATAATTGTCATTCTCTTGGATGAAATTATTGATTGTGTCTATAATTTATTGTTTCACCCATTCATTCTTTAGGATGAGATTATTTAGTTTCCAATTTTTTTGGTCTATTTTCCCCTGGCCTTTTATTGAATGTAACTTTTATTGCACAGTGATTTGAAAAAAAATTGCATTTACTATCTCTGCCTTTCTGCATTTGATTTTGAGGTCTTGATTTCCAAATATATGATCAATTTTTGAACAGATTCCATGAACTTCCGAGAAGAAAGTGTACTCCTTTCTGTCTCCATTCATTTTTCTCTAAAGATCTATCATATCTAGTTTTACTAATATTCTATATACCTCTTTAACTTCCTTCTTAATTTTGTGGTTTGATTTATCTAGTTCTGAGAGAGCAAGGTTGAGATCTCCCATTATTATACTTTTGCTGTTTATTTCTTCTTGCAACTCTCTTAATTTCTCCTTTAGGAATTTAGATGTTACATCTATGGTGCATATATGTTTAATATTGATATTGCTTCATTATCTATGGAACCTCTTAGCAAGATATAGTTTCCTTCTTTATCTCTTTTAATTAGATCAATTTTTGCTTTTGCTTGATCTAAGATCAGAATGGCTATCCCTGCTTTTTCCGCTTCACTTGAAGCATAATAGATTCTGCTCCAGCCTTTTACCTTTACTCTGTATGTATCGCTCTACTGTAAATGTGTTTCTTGTAAATAACATATTGTAGGATTATGGTTTTTAATCCAGTCTGCTATCCACTTACGTTTAATGGGAAAGTTCACCCCATTCACATTTACAATGAATGTAATTCATTCTGTACTTCCTGCCATCTTATTAACCCCAAATTATACTTTTCTCTTTCTTTTTCTCCTTTCCCTCCTCCCCAGTATTTTACTTATGAGCACTACTTGCTTCAAGCAGTCCTCCCCTTTATTATTTTTTTTATTATAACTTTTTATTGACAGAGCCCACGCCTGGGTAATTTTTTTTTACATCATTATCCCTTGCACTCACTTCTGTTCTGACTATTCCCCTCCCTCCCTTCACCCTTTCCCCCGGATGGCAAGCAGTCCTATACAAGTTAAATATGTCACAGTGTATCCTAGATACAATATATGTGTGCAGAACCGAACAGTTCTCTTGTTGCATAGGAAGAATTGGATTCAGAAGGTAAAAATAAACTGGGAAGAAAAATAAAACTGCAAGCAGTTTACATTCATTTCCCAGTGTTCTTTCTTTGGGTGTAGCTGCTTCTGTCCATCCTTGATCAATTGAAACTGAGTTAGATCTGTCAATAAAAAGTTATTTAAAAAAAGAAATAAAACAGAAATAAAACACCTACACACACACACACACACACACACACACATACACACACACACACACACAAAGGAACTGAGTTAAATCTCTTTGTCGAAGAAATCCACTTCCATCAGAATACATCCTCATACAGTATCTTTGTTGAGTCCTCCCCCTTTAGAGACCTCTTCCTCTTTTATACCTTTCCGCTACTACTTCTGTTTTCTATTTAGCCTAGCCCTTCCCTTTTCCCCTTTCTCCTCCCCCTGTTCTATAAAATGAGAGATGCTTCTCGGTGAAACCAAATATATCTAATATCCTTTCTATGAGCCAAATCTGATGAGAGTAAGATTCACACAATATTCGTCACCCTCCTTTCTCTTCCTCAATTATAATAGGTTTTCTTTGCCTCTTCCTGAGATGCAATTTCCCTCATTTTACCTTCACTTTCCCTTTTTTTCTGTTACAATCCCCTTTCCACCTCTAGTTTCTTTTTTATAATAGTAAAATCAGATTATACATGCACTCTTTATGTATACCTATAACAGAAATGTAGTTTTCAAGAGTTTTTTTTTTTCTTTTTACCTTTTTATGCTTCTCTTGAGTTCTACATCTGGAGATCATTTTTTTTTTTTTTTTTAGCTATGGACTTTTCATAAAAAATAAATGGAATTCACCAGTTTCATTGAATGTACACTTTCTTCCATGAAAAAAAAAATGCTCAGCTTAGCAGGCTAATTTATTCTTGGCTTCATTCCAAGTTCCTTTGCCTTTTGGCATATCAGATTCCATGTCCTTTAATATTTTAAAGTGGAAGCTGCTAGGTCCTGAGTAAATCCTTATTGTGGCGCCTCAGCATTTGAATTGTTTCTTTCTGACTGCTTGTAATATTTTTTCCTTGGTCTGATAGTTCTAAAGTTTAGCTATGATATTCCTTGGGGTTTTAATTTTGGGGTCTCTTTCAGGAGAAGTTCAGTGAATTCTGTCAATGGTCATTTTATCTTCTGATTTTATGATATCTGGGTAGTTCTCTTTGATGATTTCCTAAAAATTGTGTATAGGCTCTCTTTTTTCATCATGCATTTCAAGGAATTCAATAATCCTTAGATTGTCTCACCTAGATCTATTTTTACATTTTTTTTCTATTTTTCTTTCTTTTTTTTTTTTTTTTTTTGGTTTTGCTTGACTGATTCTTGTTGTCTCATCAATTCATTCATTTTCATTTGTTCAATTCTGAATTCTGGCAAGTTATTTTCTTCACTTAATTTTTTATATTTGTCCAATTGAATTTTTAAATGAGTTGTTTTGTTCTAGGTAATTTTTTTTTTTCCATTTCACAAATTTTGTTTTTTAAGGAGTTATTTTCTTTTTCTGTTTCACAAATTCTGTTTTTCTGGGAGTTGCTTTCTTTTTTATTTTATTTTATCAAATCTATCTTTTAATGAGTTATATGCCTTTTCCAAACACTCTTGTAAAGTTTTCATTTCCTTTTCTTCTAGCTCTCTTTTAAGATCCTTTTTAATTTCTTCTAGGAGAGACTTGTGTGCTAGGGGCTTTATCTGGAGACAATCTGCTTTTAGTCTCCTCAAAGATTGAAATCTGTTCTTCTCTTTTACCATAAAAGCTATCTATCATTAGAGTCCTCTTTAGTTTTTTACTCTCTCTCTCTTTTTTAATTAAGATCTGCTTTTAAAGTGGGGGTGGTTTTCCAAGCTTCCCCTATAAGCATTTCCTCTGTAAGTGGCCAAGGCTGCTCGGAGTCAGTGCTGATTCATTCCCAGTGCTGGGTGGGCATGGCCAGGTCCTGTGAGTTTTTGGTGTTTCCGGGTTCACTCTTGACTTTTTGTGTTTGTGTTAGATGTTTTATAACTTCTCTACTGATCTACTGGCTTGCAACCAGGGCAGAGTGGACAACACTGCTGTAGATTCCTCCCTGTAGATTTTCTACCACAATGAGTCCACACTGCTCTGGGACTCTGTGCTGTCTGCACTGGTGTTTGCACTCAGCTGTTTGTGCTTTACTTCCTCCATCCCATTTCCAATTGAAACAGATCTTTTCTGGTGATCTTTGAAATTATCTTCTGCTGATAATTTGTTGTACTCCCGATATTTGGGTTCTGCTTTTCCAGAGCTAATTCAGTGGTTGGATTTGATAATTAGCCTGAGGGTTGTATGAGAAGATCAAAAAGAAAAGAAACAAAAAAATGTCTCTATCATCTTGGTTCCATCCCCGGAAGTCCTGCCATAGAGTTTGTGAGGGAGACTAATATATTGGGGCGGGGAAAATGGAAATATGGATTGGAACCATGATGTAAAAGACTTGCAATACTAAATGGAGTGAATGTTAAATTCTAGACATAGAGAATGGCTAGTACAAATTCATAGAGCTTGGATATGGAATAGTTTCTGTAGCCAAAAGACTCTTTTGTGTGGAGAGCAGAGGTCCTAAAGATGTAAATGTAAAGGGTAAAAATGTTAAAAGAAAAAGATAGATTGAATTTAAACTGAAGAAAAATGGGGAATCTGCAGTCCAGAGATGTTAACAAATATCTGAACCAAGATTATCCAGCTTGTTTTCTTTGGTTTATATCCTCTCCAGGCTGTCTTCTAGACTTATTCTTCCCTACTTACAGAAACTTCTAAGTCCTGGAAGCTTAACAGTCTTAGAATCCACATGTTGAGATGATTGCTGCCCCTGGGGCCCTTCACTTTGTTTAGATGACTCCTTCCAGAACTCAAGGGAGGACAACAAGATCATCCATTTTTCTTTTCTTTCCAGGCTGTACTCCAGGCTGTGGCTCTTTGCTTTCTGTCTCCTACTCTTAAACTTCATTTTTGAGTTATTAGAATATTTTATGATGACATAAGCTCCTTGGGCTCAGGGACTATCTTTCCTTTTGTGTGTATTTGTATTCCCTATTCTTATTACAGGGCCTGGCACAGAGTAATAAATGCTTGTTCACTACTGATTGCTGACATCCTTATAACACTTTGGGAAGGTTCAGTCCTTCATATAAATAAATGAATAATTTGATGGATGGATTGATGAATGTTTGTAGGAAGGTTTGGATGGATGAATGTATGGATGAATGGAAAGATTTTATAAAGAACTCTGTGCTGATCTCTATAATAAGCTATAAAATATGAAAATACTAAGGTCTGATACTCCTTGCCCTCCTATAACTTATACTCAAATAGAAAGAATTTACTGTATGGAATTAATGGCCTGCAAGAGTTGTTTTGAAATGAGAAATAATAGGAATACTTAGTAGATTAATTAACATGCCCTTTCTTCATATTGACCATAGCTGCTAATTAAACACGTGCTGATTATTTGACTGATATTTATATGTATATCTCCTAAAACTGAATCACATGATTTAATATCCCAGGGTCTATAATTCTGTGGCAATCACTAAAGTTCTTGTACTCACATGTCCATTGGTTATTATTCTGCTTCCCAGAATATTTTTAATATTGTTTCCTAGGGATATTAAGGCTTTTGATATCTGAGAAATACAAAAATTATGCAGAATAGCACCTTGTTAAAAGGATATTAATTTAAGTAAAGTTTTCTTTTAAAATTATTTCAAAATTGTGGACATATTGTTGGTGTTAGACTTGTAAGGATCTCAGAGATCTTTTAGTGCTACTGGTTCCTTTGACAGATGAGGCACTTAAGGGACAATCAGTTGGGCACATTTATCAAGGGCCTATTATGTACAGACTAATTCATTTGTTTCACTATGAAATTAAAATGAGAAATGGTACATTGTTCTAAACTGGAGCCTGGAAATTTCTCTGAAGAGGGGGGAGACTCCTGACTCCCAAAAAGCTGTGGCTGGATCTTATGATACATGTAAACCACTTTGGGAATAACTGTGAATCCAAATGTTTCTGGTGAAGAGCAGATGTATCCTGGCAAAGTTAGAAATGTGAGCTGCAAGATGAGACAGATGAACACTGTGAGAAGGAGACTAGAATATGGTTGGAGTTGGGGGTGGGGTGGGGTTTAAATTATTCTGTGACTAATTTCTAACTGCTGGGGCTGCCTTTGTAGATAGTGAACAGCCTACATAATATTTAAAAATTTCTCTAGGGGGTTAAAAAAAACTGGCACATTTCATACAAATTCTGTTTATAGGGATAAACAGAAGTCAGATTTGGAGAAAACCAGACCAATATTCAGTTGAAGAAAATGTCAATCTTGAAAATCAGGAGACCTAAAATCAAGACTTAGCTTTGGCTTTCCCTAATTGTGTGATCCTTAACTTTCCTTACCTTCCCTCTCTTCATCTGTAACTTGGAGACAAGTAGCTTTGCACAAATCACTTTGGGACTCAATTTCCTCATCTTGAAAATGAGATTGGATTTCATGACCTCAAAGGTCCTTTCCAGTTCTAATTGTTTACTCTGGTCACTTATCTACCCATTATTATGAGGAAAATATTTTGTAAACTTTAATATATGATAGAAATGTGAAAAAATAATTATCATTGTTATTTGTAACATAATAATGTTGTAAATATGATATTTATACTATGTTAATATGACATATAATAAAATTATGATATTGATAGTTATATAGAAGTACTTTGTTGGGATTTAAGTCATTGTGAGCAAACCATCAAAATAATTTCATAAGTCAAATAAAAAGTGTTACATTTCTGTAAAATTTTATTAACCTTTATCTTTTCCTTGGGATACAGACCTAGACACTGTATCGGCATTGCTGGGTCAAAGGGTATACACAGTTTTATAGCCCTTTGGGCATAGTTCTAGATTGCTCTCCAGAATGGTTGGATCATTTTCACAACTCCACCAATAATGCATTAGTATTCCAATTTTCCCACATTTCCTGCAACATTTATCATTTTTTTCCTGTCATCTTAGGCAATCTGAGAGTTGTGAGGTGGTACCTTATTAGTTGTTCTAATTTACATTTCTCTAATCAGTAGTGATTTAGAGCATTTTTATATGACTATAGATATATTTAAATTTGTCATCTTAAAATTATATGGTCATATGCTTTATCAATCCCTCACTGGAATTCTTTAAACCCATCTTTCCCAGCAAGTTTTCTCAGTTACCCTTCCATGAACTTTGCTTATATCTTATGCAAACTTTTTATCTGTGTGATGTTTCTTCACTAGCATGTAAGTTCTTTGAGGGCAAGGAACACTGTTATTTTTTGATTTATTTGTTTAACCTTTCTTTTTATTCCCACTGCATAGCATAGTCCTTAGCACATAGTAAGTTTGTAAGATGTGATGGATATTCTTGAAAAGATATTCAGTTTCAAATGGCCTCAATTCCTTCTTTATCTCTAATCTAATTTCCTTTCCATTTCTCTGAAATCCAGGTTGCTAACTTGGCCTGCTCCATTTCCAACAATGAGGAAGGTGTGAAGTTAGTCCGGATGGCAGCAACCCAGATTGATAGTCTGTGTCCACAGGTAAATCTCATTTCCTTTGACCCAGAACCCTTTGTGCTACAGTATTCCTTCCATAGCATGGCCCCAATCTATCTTTCTAAATCCATTTATTTTTAATACCCAATTACACAATACACTCTCTCTTCATTTTTCCCTCTTCAGATCAGATTTTCATTGATTCTTCCAAACCTCCCCTATCCCTATCAATCTTTCATGCCTTTGCCTGTGATATTCACTGACCTTTCTCTTTCTTCCTTATCTATGAAAATTTTGGGTCTTTTTAACAGTCCAGTGTGAACGATTTGCTAGCTAGCCCAAACCACTGAGATCTCTCTGGAAGTAATATTCTCTTCACTCCAATATCTATTACTGCCTACATCAATCACTGACACTTTCTCATTCATGAACTGGGATTATAAAATCATAGATATGGAACTAAAGGGTACCTCAGAGACCATGTTGTCCAATTCCCTCATTTTACACATGAGGAAAATGAGTCCCAGGAGTAAAAGTGACTTTTCCATGGCCATTCAAGGACTAAGCATCATAAAATCCTAAATCTAAGGTTGGAAGAACTCCCAGAGGCCAATGAGTAAAATCTCTTCATTTTACAGATGAGAAATCTGAGGCTCTCAGTGGTTCTCTGACTTATTCAGTGTTCTATAGGTAGTAAATTTCCAAGATGGAATTGGAATCCCAGACTTCTGTCTATAAAGCCAAAGTTCATAATGTCCTATTGGCAATGGAATTTATAATTTCCTGAAGGCAGGGGAAGTGGCTTAGATTTCCATGGCTTTTCTATAATTCTTTTATAGTACAGTGATCATAGTAGGTATTCAACAGAATAGTTGAAGTCTTGGATCATCTCAGTGAGAAACCCCATTTAGAAAACCATAAAATTTCTATTCTAACTCCATTGATTCTCATGTTCTTTATATTGCCAGTTGTCTGTTCCCATAAAAAGCATGATGAGACCTCTGTATACCTTAGGCATGATTTGAAAATTAAACCTTATTCTCCCCAAATCAATTAATATTTACTGATAGTCTTTGAGTCTTCACTGCAATGTATGTGACTCAATGATGGGATTTCAAAATAAATATTTATGTGGCACAAAATGTGGGGTTTTTCCCATTCCAATATTTAAAAATGATAATAAATAAATATAATAAAAATAAATCAATCTAATGTATAAATGCTGTACCCCTTCTGCATATGATGTCCAAGATTTCTACTCCCTTTGCTTGCCCCAAATTGTGGTTCTGTAGGAGCTCATTTCAAGTGGCAATGAAAGGGAATTGTTGCTTTTATATGGACATTGCTCTGGAAAATCAGTTTGGTGTACTGAATAAACAGCTTGTCTTTGAGACAAGAATGTCTCAGTTAAAGTCTCATATCTGACATACTGGTTATAGAATCCTGACCGAGTCACTAAGTATCTCAACTCTCTGTGACTATAATTTGCAGGGAAGATGATGACCTGCATTGGAAGAGAGAGTTTCCTCATGAGTATTTCCTATATCAGTGACATCACAGATCCTATCATTGCTCTTTTATCAATTGTTCATCCTATGAAAAATCATTCCTGATCATCTGAAACATCATTTTTTGGAAAAAATAGGTCATCAATGCTGCCCTTACCTTAGCTGCCAGACCTCAGAGCAAAGTCGCTCAAGATAATATGGATGTCTTCAAAGATCAGTGGGAGAAGCAAGTTCGAGTCCTGACAGAGGCTGTGGATGATATCACATCAGTGGATGACTTCTTATCTGTCTCAGGTAATTACAACCAATGACTCATTTTGGGGAAGGTGATAGACACATTAGGGTCATGAAGAGGGTCTGAAATGAAAATGAGAGAGAAAATGAAAGTGAGTGATAGAAGTCTAAGAAGTCCCCTGGATTCTCCAAATATTTTGTCATTTTGAGAGGTAGGATTGTAATGCCCTTCCAAAACAAAACAAAACAAAACAAAACAAAACAAAACAAAAAACAAGAAAGATTTAGAAAAGATATAAGATAAAACTTCCTGTTGGATATTCTGGGACACTCGGGCGGATTCTCAAGGGAAGTTATGGAATCTCATGACAAGGAATATGGTGTAACAAATAGGGTGTTGACCTGGGAATGAGAAAGAACTGAGTTCAAATTCTGCCTCGGATTCTAGCTGTATGATCACAGACAAGTCACTCAATGGTTCTAAAACTGTATTTTATCATCTTTCGCATGAAATCAATACTCTATTTCCTTTAAAAAAGAGAGAGAGAGAGAACCAAATGAGATGGTATATGGAAAGTTCTTTGCAAATCTTTTTTTTAATAACTTTTTATTGATAGAACGCATGCCAGGGTAATTTTTTACAGCATTATCCCTTGCATTCCCTTCTGTTCCGATTTTTCCCCTCCCTCCCTTCACCCCCTCCCCCAGATGGCAAGCAGTCCTTTACATGTTGAATGGGTTACAGTATATCTTAGATAACAATATATGTGTGCAGAACCGAACAGTTTTCTTGTTGCACAGGGAGAATTGGATTCAGAAAGTATAAATAACCTGGGAAGAAAAACTAAAATGCAAGCAGTTTATATTCATTTCCTAGTGTTCTTTCTCTGGGTGTAGATGCTTCTGTCCATCTTTGATCAATTAAAGTTGTCTTTATCGAAGAGATCCACTTCCATCAGAATACATCCTCAAACAGTATCGTTGTTGAGGTATATAATGATCTCCTGGCTCTGCTCATTTCACTCAGCATCAGTTCATGTAAGTCTCGCCAATCCTCTCTGTATTCATCCTGCTGGTCATTTCTTACAGAACAATAATATTCCATAACATTCATATACCACAATTTACCCAGCCATTCTCCAACTGATGGACATCCTTTCATTTTCCAGCTTCTGGCCACTACAAACAGGGCTGCCACAAACATTTTGGCACATACAGGTCCCTTTCCCTTCTTTAGTATCTCTTTGGGATATAAGCCCAACACTGCTGGATCAAAGGGTATGCACAGTTTGATAACTTTTTGGGCATAATTCCAAATTGCTCTCCAGAATGCCTGGATATGTTCACAATTCCACCAACAATGTATCAGTGTCCCAGTTTTCCCACATCCCCTCCAACAGTCCGTATTATCTTTCCCTGTCATTCTAGCCAATCTGAGAAGTGTGTAGTGGTATCTCAGAGTTGTCTTAATTTGCATTTCTCTGATTAATAATGATTTGGAGCATATTTTCATATGTCTATAAATAGTTTCAATTTCTTCGTCTGAGAATTGTCTGTTCATATCCTTTGACCATTTATCAATTGGAGAATGGTTTGATTTCTTATAGATTAGAGTCAATTCTCTATATATTTTGGAAATGAGGCCTTTATCAGAACCTTTGATTGTAAAAATGTTTTCCCAGTTTATTATTTCCCTTCTAATCTTGTTTGCATTTGTTTTGTTTGTACAAAAACTTTTCAATTTGATATAATCAAAATTTTCTATGTTGTGGTCAATAGTGATCTCTAGTTCTTCTTTGGTCATAAATTCCTCCCTCTTCCACAGGTCTGCGAGGTAAACTATCCTATGCTCTTCCAATTTATTTATCATCTCATTCTTTATGCCTAGGTCATGAACCCATTTTGACCTTATCTTGGTGTACGAGTTCTTTGCAAATCTTAACGTGCTATATAAAATCAGCTGCTCAAAAAAATAAAAAACAAAATCAATTGCTCTTTTTCCTGATCCTTCTACTATTAGTAATATTGCTCCTATCACTCTCCTTAATGCTATTGCTGTTGTTGTTCTTCCCCCCTTATTCTCCTTATCTTCCTCTTCCTGTTCCTCCTCCAATTGCTGTTGCTGTTACTGCTATTACTACAACCAGTACCACTATTACTACTACTACTGCTACTTGTACCACTACTACTTTTAGTCCTCCTCCTCCTCCTCCTCCTCATTCTTCTTTTTCTCCTTTTCCTCCTCCTACTACCACCACTACTATAATTGATATATTATTTTCCCATTAGAATTTAATCTCCTTGAAGTCAGAGGCCATCTCCCTTTACTTTTATCATTATCTTCATTATGTAGTACAATGCTTGGAACATAGTAGGTTCTTAATAAACGGCCTCATTTGTCTAGCATCTGTCTGTAAGTATATCTATTGGCTATCTATCTTAAAAGAGAGAATGAGCTTATATGACATAAGGCCAATTACTTAAAATGTAGTTGTGTTTATCTTTGGAATTCATTTTAAAGGCTATTCCCAAGAAATTAACAACTTGAGGCAATACGGTATGGTGGAAAGAGAAGAAACAAGATGGCAGAATATTGGGGTTCATGACTAATACTGTCATTTAATATCTGTGTGATGTAGGGCAAACCTTCATACCCTTTTTTGGTGTCAGTTTGCTCATCTATATAATGAGAAGATTGGACAAAGTAATCTTTAAGGTTCCTTCTGTATATGATATTCTATAATTCTCTTAACCACTTCTCTCTAGGAGAGATGATCCCATTTGGAGAAAGAGCTCTAGAAATGCGCAGACAAGCCTCTTTACTGAGATGTGTTAAGAGTCGGTTAACTTCAGAAGTACAAAAATACTGAGATGATATGATTTGTAATATGATTGTCATACTCTAGATTCTAAACTAGAAGGTACTTAACAGACACTGTAGAAAAGAGAACTTGGATACTGAAGAAAATCAGAGATGACCAAAAGCTTTCCATTCATATTTGGAGAACTTAGTTTATTACCACTTGAATAAAGTAGTGCAATTTCAGTTTGTTTGGGGAAACCCAGCAGTGCCTTACATGTAGTAAATGCCTAACAAAAACTTTCTGAATTATATATATATAAGATTTTCTGAGTTCTTTGTTGAGGCAGATAGATTTCTGAACGAATAGAGGCAGGAAGCAGAGGCAGAATAATCGTAGCTTGAATCTCAGATACTTACTAGCTATGAAATCCTGGGCAATGCTGAGTAATCCTGCTTTAACTTCACAGAGCATATAAAATAGCAAGCTACTGTGTATGACCTCTAAGTTTTCTAATAGTTTTAAATCTATGATTCTGTGAATTGTGTGATTCTCTGATCCTTAGTTTTCTCATGAATATCTGGTTTTCCAGAGAGTAGAGCAGAGGTAAGCAGAATTTCTGAGTGTTTTAATGGGTCTACATAGCCAGAGGCTAACACTATAAGAAATGGAGATGTCCTCCATACAGAGGTTGAGTACAGGTGCCTTTTGCGACTATAGGATAAGAGGTTTTAGAGCTGGAGTGGACTTTAGAAGTTGGTTATTCCAATCTTTAGTTTGTACCAGTAACGAAATAGGTATCCAGGCAGCTAGGTAGTTTGAGAATAAGACACTAGGTCTAGAGAGCTGAATCCTGAGTTTAAATCCTTACAAGAACTTATTATCTATATATCCATCAGAAGGTGACTTAACCTTAATTTGCCTCAATTTCCTCAAAAGTAAAAATGAAGATAATAATAAAATTTATCTCTTTGGGTTGTTGGAATGATCAAATGAGATGAGATGTAAAATACTTTGCAAACTTTAAAAATACTAAAATATATTCATTAGCAATTTTTACTGGATATTGTACTTGTTGTTTTTGTTGTGTTTATGGAGCCAAGGAACAGAAAGTATAAATGGATTTCCCCCTGTTGACACAGTTATGATTAGGAGGCAGAGACTAGCTCTAGACCCAAATCCTCTGATTGCCAATCCAGCCAACTTTTCTAATTTATGCCTGAATTATTATAAATTCTTTTGGGGGATTTTGGAGGACTCTTTTTTATAATATAACCCTAGAACAATTTCTTAATCAGGCTTTGTTTCCCCCAGCCCCTTTAGCATTGTTATCCCTTCAGCCATTTAACATTAAGAAAGGCTTATCTGCTCAGCTCATTTCCAAATGGGAACATCTATCACATAGACGCCAGTTTCTGCACAGAACTCTAGCACGGGAAGGAATTGATCAGGCTGAAATGTTTGTTTGTCTCATCTCCCTATGGCCTCATAATCCCATGGCCAGAACTTGGGGTGGGAACCTGAAAGTGCCAGCCTTATCATTTCTGTAAAATTAAAATCAGCCTTGGTAAATGAGACTCACATTGCCTGGCCTGAATCTCCAACAGTTGTACAGACACCTCTTCTGTTGGAGAAACACTGGCACATCTACAGACACCCACCCATTGGCTTCCCATTAAGCTTGGTCCCAATCCTCTCCTGGCTTAGCCCCACCACTGGCAGACAGCAAGCTAGGCGGGTGGTTGTGGTTGAAGACTATATCTCTACTGCCAATTGTCCATGATGCTCATTAGACTGGAACAGTGAACTAATGTGGAAATGGTCCCTTAGAGGGAGATGGAGGAATTGGTGACTTTTTCCCAGTCAAAGCCATTTCTAAGGAAAAAAAAAAACAATACATTAATGTTTGTTTATTTAATTTAGTTAAAAAAAATCTATCGTGACTCTTTACTGCTAGTGAAAAGTATCAAATGAAAGTTTCTATGAGGTCATTGTACCACGATTAATAATTAGGGACAATAACATAGCAATTCTTCCCATCTCTTGTTTTAACAAATGGAGTTCCTAATTCTTATGTCCTGCTTTCACTTGTAATTAGGTGAAAAGAACTCTGATTCTGGAGATCCCATTCCTTCTGTGCGACTTGGAAAAGGTCACTTCCCTGGGACTCCATTTCCTCCTATTTAAGAAGTTTTTGGATTAAACAGTCTTGGCATCCATCCCCTCTTAAATTTATAATTAGGACACTTTTATCCCCCAAAGGATTCTTTCATATTTATCACCATTGGTTCCTTCTTTTAACTAGACATTGGCATAAATTTTGTTAAATTCTAAATCCGGAGGATGAAAGGCTTATTCTCCCCCTATCATACACACATACTTGGATATTTAGAAATTAATTGAGAAAAGCCATCAAATAGGACAGTGAATAGAGTGCATGCCCCAGTGACAGAAAGACTCAATTGTGTTTGCCTCAGTTTTTTTTTTTTTTGACATTTTTTCAAATTCTTCCAGTATTTTTGACAAAGAAATACCAACAAAGAAGAGTTGGACATGATTAAAATAACTGAATGGCAACAAAAGTTTGCAAATCACTTAAAAAAAAAAACTCAAGTTACTAATTGTATTTCCCCATTTATTCTCTCTCTTTTCACCCTGTCCCTCCTCAAAAGTATTTTGTTACTGACACTCCCTCCCCCAATATTCCCTCTCTTTTATCACCCTCCGCCTTTCCCACATCCCATTCCCCTACTATCATCCTGCACAGTAAGATAGATTTCTATACCCCTGTTGAGTATATATGTTGTTTTCTATTTCACCCAATTCTGGTAAGAGTAAGGTTCACTTACTCCTCCTCTCTTCTCCATCTTCTCTTCCACTGTAAAAGCTTTTTCTTGCCTCTTTCTTTATGGCAGATAATTTGCACCATTTCATTTCTCCCTTTCTTTTTCTTCCAGTACATTCCTGTCTTACTCCATTACATCATTTAAAAATATTATCTTTTCATATTCAAGTCACAACTATGTCCTCTGTCTCTCTGTTTCTCTCTGATATATATATATGTATATATATATATATACATATATATATATATGATATATATTCCTTCTAACTAACTGCCATAATAATGATAACATTCTAATGAGTTACAAGTACCATCCTCCCATGTCGGAATAGAAACAGATAAACCTTATTAAATCCCTTATAACATCACTTTCCTGATTACCTCTTATGCTTCTCTAGAATCCTTTATTTGAAAATAAAATTTTCCATTCACCTCTGGTCTTTTAATCAAAAATTCTTGAAAAATCTGTTTCATTGAATGACAATTCATTCACTTTTCCTCTGAAGATTTATATTCATTTTTCCTGGGTAAGTAATTTCTTGATTATAAACCTAGCTCATTACTCTCCACAATATCATATTCCAAGGCCTCCATTTCTCTAATATAGAAGTTGCTCAATCTTTTGTTATCTTGATGGTGCTTCCGCTATAATTGAATTGTTTCTTTCTGGATTCTTGCAATATTTTTTCCTTGGCCTGGGAGTTCCAGAATTTGGTTATAATATTCCTGGGAGTTTTTATTTTATGATCTCTTTCAAGAGCTGATCAGTAGAATCTTTCAGTTTCTATTTTACCTTCTGGATATCGACTATTTTTTCTTGATAATTTCTTGAAAGATGACGTCCAGATTCTTTTTCTGATCATAACATTCAGGTAGACTTTTCAGGTAGATAATTTTAAAATTCTCTCTCCTGGATCAATGTTCCAGATCAGTGGTTTGTCCAATAAGTTATTTCCTATTTTTTTCTATTTTTTAATTCTTTTGATTTTGCTTTATTGTATCTTGATTTCTCATGGTTAGTAGCTTCCATTTATTCAATTCTATTTTTTAAGGATTTATTTTCCACAGCAAGATTTTGTACTTTTTCACAATTGGCCAATTTTGCTTTTTAAGGCATTCCTCTCCTCATTAGCTTTCTGTTTCCTTTTGTATCTCTCTCAATTCTTTCCTTGATTTTTCTCTTTTACTTGGTTTTCAAAGTCCCTTTTGAGCTCTTCCATGGCCTGAATTCAATTCTTATTTTTCTTGAACTTTGGACATAGGAGCTTTGACTTTGTTATTATCTTCTTAGTGTGTTTTGATCCTTCTTGTCACTCTAATAACTTTCAGTGATCAGAAACTTTTTTCGTTTTCTGCTGATTTTCCTAGACTATTACTCAGCTTTAAACTCTTTGTTAAGATAGGGCTCTGTTTCCAGCTTTGCAGGTTTTGTCCAGCTGTTTCCAGAAATCCTTCCAGGAATCTGACCACAATTGATCCTTTGTGCCTGGAGCTGTTAGATGTATCCCACTGTAGCTGTAAGATTTAGTGTGCTGACTCGGGTTGCACTGAGACTCACATCGGACTCCCATTGCCACAGGCCCTCTACGCTGACATTCTGAGTCCTCAGTGTTCCTGGCTGAGAGGTCCAGAAGCCTTCAGCACTACTGCTTATTCAGAGGTCTCACCTCAAAGACTCTGGGGTCTGAGCTGGAACTGGGGCCCCAGCCAGGACTGCACTGAGATTGAGTGCCAGGCTCCCACTGTGGTCCCACAAACCTTTTCTGCTGACCTTCCAGGTTTTCTTTGGTGTCTCTGAGCTGAGAATCCGGAAACCGCCAGTACTGCTGCTGATTTATAGCTCAGACCTGGGCCAGGATGGGGCTGGGACTGGGGCTGCACCAGGGCATCCTGCAGCTGGACTGCATGCTGGACACAATCCTGGTATCCCAGACCTTTTCTGCTGAGCTTCTGAGTTGCCTTTGGCTGCAAAATGCTCTACTCCTTCTTTTTGAATATCCTGATGCTTTAAAATTTGTTTACAGTCATTATTTGAAGGAATTTGGAACAGTTTGAGAGAGAGGTTGGGCAAGTTCCTGCCTTTACTCCACCATCTTGGCTCTGCCTCCTTTTGTAAAGCACTCATTTGCAAACTCATTTGATTCTCAAAGCAATTTTGGGGGGAATGAATTACATCATTACCCTCATTTTGCAGATGAGTAAATTGATTTTGAGAGTTAATAATTTGCTCTACCAGTAGATGTGAGGCAGAATTTGAACTCAGGTCTTCTTAAATCCATATCCAGCAATTTATTCACTATTCCACTAACCTGTTTTATAAATTTCATGGAACTAGTCTTAAATTCTGTAGCTACTTTTCAAATAACCTGAAGTACTAGCTAGTGGCCATGTTATATCCAGCCTACAAGAGATACAAGTGTTCCTCAACAATCCTGGCCTGCAGTTTTCTGCAGGACCACAGACAGCTCTTGTTTTTTCAGGTTTTACCTGAAATGTAGACTTTGCTTCCTTTTTGTCTCCCAGTGAAAATATGTAAGAATTTAAAACTTTCACAGCTCACAATTTTCGTTTAAAAAAATAAGAACCACTTCTTGAAAAGAATAAAGCTGAAGAGGTCTTATCTTGGATTTTTCATACTATACAAAGCTATTCTTAATTTTCTCTCCCTTCTGCCACCCTCTAAACTTTCCCTCTTTGCTGCATTTCTCCCTCCGGTTTCCATTCTACATTATATTATTAAGAGTAACAAGGAAATGCTTTGGCTGAAGCTGATAACACTCAACAATTCAACTCCCATGGTACAACTGCCACAGCATGCCAGCACAGGAAAACACATATGAACTGTCAGTTAATCAGACTCTGCTAAACCTGCTGGAGCATCCATGCAGGTATCCAAGTATGAAAGTCCCTTGGACAGGCTGCTTTTGATAAGAAATAAGTTATCCTACTGTATCCTGCTAGTAGCTCATGAACATTGTCCAGCAATTTCAGGCCTTCTACTTCTAAGTCCCTCCCTATAACTCACTTCTATTCCTACCAAAATTTGGAATCAATAAATCAGTAAATTTTTATTCCTAGCTAAGCCCCACAGATATTTTGGAATGTCTTTGTTATATATATATGTTTGAAATTAATTTTTCTTGGGAAATTTTTATTCTGGGTGAAAATCTCTCTCTCTCTCTCTCTCTCTCTCTCTCTCTCTCTCTCTCTCTCTCTCTCTCTCTCTTTTTAAATAAAGCACTAAGTCCAATTTTTTTTTTTTTAAGAATAAACTGCAGTCATCATGTTGAACCAGAAACTGAATTTTTAGTTCCTCTGTATGAAATGCAACAGGACTGGGGCCAGGTGATGTTGACTATTAATATCATAGAAGCAAAAACCAATTTTCAGATGTGGACTGCACTCATAAAAATAGTGAAATAGCTATGTTAGAAACATTTAAACATTTCCCGTTGGGCATAAACTATAACTTTTAATAGTGTTTTAAAATGAACGTCTTAGCGTTATCCTGTGATGTTTTCATTTTGGGGTTTAACTCAAAACATTGCAGGTACCAGAAATCTAAAAGATCTATACATTCCATTCAATAGCATTTATGCCAGGATGCATTCATTTAACTAATTCATTTCTTGATGTTTATTACTTCATATCTCATATTCCTCCATTTAACCCTTCTAATCAAAGAGTTTTGTAATCTTTTAGTTATTTTCAATTCTTTACTCTTTCATTCCCACCATCCAATTAATTGCCAAAGCTTTTCAATGTTAATTCCACATCATCTCGTGTATTTGTGTCCTTCTTGCTATTCACAGTCACTATTCTGATTCAGATACTAATTAGCCTGTAACTGTGTTATTACACTCATTTTTCGGTTTTTTTTATTTCAGTTTTTAAATTAATTTTTTAACCTTGAATTTTTTAATTTCAGTTTCTCCCTCTAATAATAGCTAGCATTACTTTGAAGTTATAGAGCAATTTGCATTTTACAAACTCTTTAAACAAATGATCTTATTTGATTCTTAAAACAAACTAGGAAGGTAAATACTATTATTATCCCCATTTTATAGACAGGAAAATTGAAGTAGATAGAGGTTAAGTGACTTTTTTTTTAGAACCACACAATTATTAACACTGAGGCTGAATTTGTGCTCAGATCTTCCTGTTAGACTGGCAAATATATAAATAGTGAGATAGATAGAAAGCAAACAAGCAGGAAAAGAAATAAGGAAGAAAGGAAGGAAAGAAGAAAAGAAGGGAAGAAAGAAGAAAGGAAGGAAGGAATGAAGGAAGGAAAGAAGGAAGGAAGGAAAGAAAATGGAAGAAGAAGGAAGGAAAAAAGAAGGAAGGAAGAAGGAAGAGAGAAAGGAAGGAAGGAGGGAGAGGCAAGGAAAGAAGGAAAGAGGAAAGGAGGAAAGAGGGAAAGAAGAGAAAGAAAGAAGGAAAGAAAGGAAAGCATGAAGAAAGAAAGGAAGGAAGAAGGGAAGGGAGAGAGAAAGGAAGGGAGAGAGGAAGGAAGAAAGGGAGGGAAGGAGATAGATAAATGAATGAATAGATGGGTAGATAGATAAACAATTAGAACTCACTTGTTAAATACCTTCTATGTGTCAGGAGCTCTGTTAAGCACTAGGATTAAAGTGTATGAAAAATACAGTCTTTCCATAAGGATACTCCATTCTGATAGGGGAAAGTTCTACCACATAAAAGGGAGAAGGGAAAAAAAAAAAGGAGTAAGGTACTTGAGTTAGAATAAAGCTGCTGGAGAGAAAATAGACAAATCTAGGAAGTCAGGAATGGAGCTAAATTTGAAGCATGCATGGATAGCTTGTGTACATCATGATAGGGTAGTACAAGATAAAGTGAAAGGCAAACCAACACAAAGCGAATGAAAGAGAATGTTATGAATTGAAGCTATGCAGAAAAGTCAGATAATGAAGAGTCTGAAAGGCCAGGCTGAAAATGTTTACCATGTTAAGATTTTTTATTGAATAAAAATCTGAGAAAATCATTTCTTTCAAATGAACACACTTTAATAGGGTCTCTCTTGATGACTTACTTTCTAGTTGAAGAATATTGCATCATATTGTTAATTTTTTAGTCTATCCTTGGTTTCTTTGATTCCCTACCTCTTCTCTCTCTTCTTTTCAACCTTACTCTTTCTCTGTCTACTTTTTTTTGATTCTTCTATCTTTTCTCTCTTCTTTTTTCTTCTTCTTTTCCCTCTTTTCCTCTAACTCTTCCCCTTTCATTTAAAACCAAAGGAAATATTTCCCTAACGCTGATTTCAAACATTGGAAGTCATTTCAGTGTGATCAAATTCATGCTATACAAGCTAACTTTACTATTTGTTAATAACAACTTTCAGGGTACACATACAAAGTCTGAGTCTTTTTCAATCAAAAATTGATAGAAACAGAACTTTATCCTTAACTGTTCTTTGACTTGGAGATTGCTGTGTTTGTAATATATAGGATGAAACTTAGAAAATGGGGGGCTGGGAAACGTAGGAGATGGCTCAGTTAATGCCTGGATGGTGTATAGGAAGTTCTAATGAAGGTGAAACTAAATAGCACATGTATGTCCTATTCACAGAAAATCACATTCTGGAGGATGTGAATAAGTGTGTGATTGCTCTCCAAGAAGGGGACGTCGATACTTTGGACCGGACAGCAGGTGCGATCCGTGGCCGGGCAGCCCGCGTCATTCACATCATCAATGCAGAGATGGAGAACTATGAAGCTGGTGTTTATACCGAAAAGGTGCTAGAAGCTACAAAATTGTTGTCTGAGACAGGTAAGCACAGATGCTGGATTGATTGTTCCTCTTCATCAATGACAGGATTTTGTCTGACGTTTCAGATAGCTCAGCCAGGGAAGATGAATTGAAGCATGGGAATTTTCAGTCATCAAACTTTCCACTTTGGGGTTTATGGGTAATTCCATGTGACATTGACTGGTCTCCTCCTTTACCTGTTAGAAGAGGCAGGATGGAATAATGAACTGAGAGCTGCTCTTGAATACAGGGAGCCATGAGTTCAAGCTCTGTCTCTGATACCTGCTCCTATATTACTGCAGATGTAAGCAAATTACTAACATTATAAATTAAAGCATTAATAAAGGACATCACTTGACCCTGAAATTTCCTACACCTGTGAAATCATAAATCCAATCCCTGTCCTTTAATGTCTTAGATCTTTGGATTTGGTGTCATAATGAAAGATTTGGATTTGAATCATGTTTTAGATATTCACCAGCTTTGTGACCCTGGGTAAATCAGTTAACTTATCTGACCATCAGTCTTCTTCAATGGGATGAATATGATAATTATAATAATAATTATATTTCTTCTATACCTCACAAAATTATTATGAAATTCAAATGATATTACCTGTTTAAAGTTCTATGCAAAAATACTAAAGACAATGATGGGGGAGGGACAAGTAAGGGGGAAATTATGATAATCAATGAAGGAGAGATACAGGCATTTATTAAGTGCCTGCTATGTACCAGACATTGTACTAAGTTAAATTAAACAAATGTTCATTAAGCTCCTACTATGTGCCAGAGCAATGAAGTGGCACATTGGGTAGAGTACCAGGCCTGTCATCAAGAAGACTCATCTGAGTAGATCACCAGCCTGTGTTCCTTAGTTTCTTCATTTGTCAAATGAGCTGAAGAAAGAAATGGCAAATCACTCTAATATCTTAACCAAGAAAACCTCAAATGGATTCAAGAAGAATCAGGAATGACTGAAAAATATCTGAATAACAATGAATCAATAATCTCTTTACAAATATTATATCATTTCATTCTCACAACAATCTTGTGAAGTAGGTACTATTCCTGATCATCAGTTGAATTGAGGAAACTCAAGGAACAAAAGTGATTTTCTCAGTCACACAACTAATAAGCACCTGAGGACAAGTACATCACTGAACATACCATTTCCTGACTCAAACACTCTGCACTAATAGATTACCAGATTGATTTAAAGAGGATAGGGGAGAAAAAGGTCATAGAATCTGACTTGCTTACAAATGATCCATGGTTACTTCTATCCCTATTACAAATGATCCATGGTTACTTCTATCCCTATGGGTTCCATTGACCTTGGAAAATGATAGGTACTACTTATGTATTTGGCATTGTAATGGCGTGATTCTGTGATAGAACTTCTTTCCTTTCCCACATTGTTGACAAAGTCCTATTTTATTTTTTTCCTGAAAAGTCCTCAAGTTTACCAAGTCAAGTAAGAAGAAATAGAGACTTGTGCATTTTGAAGCCAGCAAGTTTGTGAAAATCATAGCCCACTAGAGGATATAAAGGAAATGGAGGTAATGGTAGGGAGAATTAGCATCACAATCTCCAGTATTATGGTATGAGATTAGGCTGAGTATACTTTCCTCCTCTCTATTTGTGAGACTTACTTTGAAGAGGATTTTGAAAGAGAGAGGGGGAATAAAAACCAGTTTAGAAGGAAAAATATAAAAATAAAAGCATTATGTACTTCACACTTCTGCTACATGCTGACTCCACTCAGAGTGCGCTTTGTCCCACTTGGTCCAAATCCCCACATTACAGCATTAATTTCATCAATATACATGATAATGGAAGCATGACTCTAAAGTGTTTTGTCTTAAAAGTGTTTGGGAGTTTTAGTGGCCTGTAAACCCAAAAGAAATCAATATGTATCATAGTAGCCAGCAGAAAGGAGATGCAATTTTAGCCTGTATGAAGCAAGGTGGTTTCCAGCAATTTTGATGCAGTGGAATCAATCACAGAATATGTGGCATAATTGAATCTTGACTTTGGGACTAAAGGAAATGGATTCAAATCCTCAATTGAATATTTGTTACTTATGTGCCATTGTACAAGATTCTTCCTTAGCTGCTCACTGTGTGACACGCCTTTTGGCCTCAGTTCCTGTAATTTAAAGTTGGGGCATTAGACAAAATGGGCTCTAATATCTTTTGGCTAAAAAAAAAAACAAACCTTCATGTTCTTATGACTAAAGAGATACTAGTACTGTCAAATTCTGCATTGATCAAACCAAATTTGAACTCTTGTACTGAATGCTGTGGGTCACATTTCAGGAAAGGAATTGATAAGCAACATACAATGCAGCTAAATTCACACAATTCCATTGAGAATGTAAGCCTTTAAATTCTGAGGACTTATTGAAGGTAGTGAGAATTTCTAGCCTAGAAAAGAGAATACTCAGAGGAGCAACCTTGCAGCAGTTATTAAATGTGAAAGAGGAATTAGCTTTTTTTCCCATGGATACAGAGGGCAAGTTAGAAACAATGTTTGGAAGTTCCAAAGAGGCAAATTTAGAGAAAAAAAAAAACTTCCTAAAAGTTAGTGGTTTATGAAAGTGAATTTAGCCAAGTTGATAGGCAGTGATCTTGTTCTCTTTGAATTTATTCAACTAAAGGCTAAATGATAACTATTATTTTAAAGGTGATTTTTCTTTATCTTTATTGATAGGAGTAGATATTCATTGAGTTCCCTTCCAATTCATATAGACTGCGATGCTTTGTAGTTATGTGTATCCCTGTTGGTTTTAGAATAAAGTGAAAATCTCATTTAGCCCCTTCAACTTACAGATGAAAAATTAAATATCAGAAGATTATGTGACTTTAGATGTTCAGATATTAGATTTTTTAACTCCAGATCCTGTGGTTCATTCATACCAATATGTCTCAGTATATTGAATGGGAAAGGGATTAATCCACTGGTATTTTCCACAAAAACTTCCAGCCAGACTTTAACCAAAATATTTACCTCTTCTGATTGTTACATTGCAACTTCTGCCAGGTTTCTGAGTTATACCAAAAGAACAATTAATGCTGATTATGAGAATTGTTATTGTTGTTATTAATCTCGATATACAAATAATAAAATATGTTTTATCTTCAGAAGATAAGGGACATTTACAATGACTCAAATTTCTGTGGATAGACCCCCAAAATCTCTTACCCTGTATATAGTACAGTTAAGTGGAAGATGACAAGAAATATCAGCATCCTCTCTGAAAAATAAACAAGATGGAGACAATGCGAAATGAGATAATAAGGAACATCTCTAGAGGTTGGTTTCCTCCTCAAGAGACTGCAGTGACTTGGAGTTAGATATAGCAATAATGAAATGAGCTCACATTTTAATTAGCAGAAATCTAGCTCTGCCTCCCTAGAGGCCCAGTAGCCCAGCATTTATTAAAGTTATGCAAAGCTGACCGCATGACACTTCCGTCTCATCCATGCTGGGATGGTCTAGGAGATTTTTGCAGACTGTAACCATTTTATGTAATGTTGATTCTGTGAGAATTGTCCACTGCTTTTCCCTTCTTGGATTCTCAGCAAATCCAGAGTAACCTTGATGAGGTTGAATGAGCTCCCTGTGATAACTGGATTTCTTTGCTGCATTTTGCTTCTTATATTAAAAAAAAAAAAAAAAGCAAATGCTGGGAAAATGAACTGAAAACAAACTTTGGCTAAAGTTTAAACAGCTCCCAGCTGTTTGTACATGCTAGGTACAAGTGGCATTCAATTCAATAAGGAAAGGTTTCAGGGACAGTTTGTCTCAACATAAGAAAAATCAATCAACTTATCAAAAAATATTTACTAAACATCAACTTTATGTTTGTTAGGTATTGTCCTCGATGATACATATACAAGGAGGAAATATCTCTCTCTCTCCCTCTCTCTCTCTCTCTCTCTCTCTCTCTCTCTCTCATTCTTTTTCTTTCTCTCTATATACATATATGTGTGTATACATATACACATGTATATATGAACATATATGTATACTATGTGTAATTGTACATACATATCTAATTCAATAAAAAAATCCTCAAAGCCTGACATAATATCCTTGCATCGTAGATAGAGTCTATATAAATATTCCTTAAAATGTTGTGGGGACTTTAAACAGTTGATTTGAAGGAGAATTTGGAAACAAAGTACATGCAGGCAGGTACATAGTTGAAATCAGGAACGTATGGTGGTATCATACAATCTCATAATTATGGAAATTGGAGTTTGAAGTCAGAATTTCAGTTCTGTAGAAGTTTGATGGGAACAAGTGAAAAGCCCAGACCCAGAGGAATTAAATTACTGGAAATGATAGGGATTGGAGTATAAAACTGGCACCCCATTACTGGGAGTCAGCAAGGTAGGAAATTTAGTCACAAGTACATGGCAACATTTCTCATGCTAGATTAGAATCAGCAATACTTCAGCATGAGCTATCCAAACAATGATACCATGAGTCTTTAACTGTTCCTTTTTATTGTGTTCCCAAATGAGACACACATTCTGGGAAAGAGAAAACCTCATGAGTGAGCAGGTTAAGTGACTGTAGCTAGAGAAATTTGGTGGTAGGCAAGTTAGTTTGGAAGACTAGATTTGAGATAACACTTGCAACGTGTGGAGAGTTTTACTGAATAAGTGCTAAGGTCCCTTCCAAATGTGTGAGCTTTTCTATTTCTTTTACCTTTTCCTTTTTCATCACCAATCATGTTAAAAATAGTGACCTTGAGACCTTGCAAAAACCTTAGTTGACACAGAAAGATTTAATTGTGTTCAGCATGCTGTCTAGAGACTAGACAGAATGCGAAGGCATTTTAGGAAGATTATCAACAAGCACAGTTGAAATCTAAAAGCTTTTTCAGGTTGACCTTTGACTAGGAAATCAATGACCCAGAACAACCTCTTTCTTGATAATTTTACTTACTTCTTACTTTCGTCTTGTGATGGATCTGCAATCTCACTATCTAATTGGCGCCAATCTCAAATCAGCCATGTCCTTTATTCCTATGGGATTCTGCTCTAAATCCCTCATTAACCCACCACAAGAGACCATTGAAGATGCCAAATATGGTCTGGATAGTAATGGGCTTTGGGCATCCATCCGTTTCTCAGTTTTCATGATCATCTCAATTTTTTGGAAAAATAGGATGCTTTGAGAAACTCTCTGGCATAAAAATAACAATACTACTACTACTACTACTACTACTACTACTACTACTACTACTACTACTACTAACAATATGAATGATAATCATAACAACAATGAAAGCCAAAGTTTATATAGTATTTATGAATGTATCTCTTTATCTCTTTACCTACACGTATGTGCATGTGCACATATGCATATACACATATATGTATAGATATAGAATAATTCATGTATATATACTGTTATGCATATGAGTATACATATGTGCATGTGTGTATGTATGTATATCACATGCACATCTATCTGAAGATCACTTGGAAGGATAAGATACCAGACACTGAGGTCTTTTCTCAAACTAACCTACTAAGAATACAAATTTTACTGCAAAGAGCACAATTTCATTCGGTTCATCCCATTGTTCAAAGGCCTAAAATATGCTTGCCAAAAAGAGCTCACAAAGTGGTCAGAAAAAGCGATACAAGGACACTCTCAAGGTCTCTCTGAAGAACCTTAGATTGTATGACGTGGGAGACACTGTTTTAGAAGCACTCAGCATAGTTTGTCCTTATCAGAGAAGGGCTGTGCTGTATGAGTAAACTCGGATTAAATGACTTCAGAAGAAACATGAGATACAAAGCTGGTTAATTAACTCCAAATGTTCATAGGGACCATTTGGTTTTGACTTGTGGCAGAGCATTCCAAGTTCATATTGGTCTAATCAGCCACAGTCAGACATACTAAGTATAACATGGTGATGTCATTTTGACCTTCTTTGAGAATAAAGGACAACCACCAACCGTGTAATGTGTGTACATGTAGAGTTGTGCATGTATCTGCCCATAAGCATGTAAATACACCTATTCATGTTTCCATGTGTGCATATGTACATGCATACATACATATGCATATGTGTCAGTAGCTAAGTATGGATATAAATATCTGATCATTGCTATTATTATCCCCATTATACTGATGAAGAAAACAAAAAAAAAAATGACACACGAAGTTAAAAGAAATTACATGAGCTGGCCATTGAGACATGATTTTAATTCTGATCTTTATGAATGCAAATCCAGTTCTCTATGCATTTGGGAAATTTAGATACTAATGTATGGTTATTAAAGTGGAAGATTTGTAGATAATAAAACATGGCTTCAGATCTTGTCTTTGACATTTATTATCCGTGTACTCACAAATTGCTTAATGTTTTTGATCTGTTGCCTGAGAATTAGAAGGTTCTACTACAAAACACCTATGATACTTTATAGCTTTCAAACTATGATAGTCTCTTCTAATTATAGTTTTATAATGATGCCCTTTATGCCATATCTTCTAATTTTTGGTTAGTAAAATGCTTTTATCACTTCCCTCTCACCAGATCCCTTTATTTTCCTTTGGATTACCCTTGACTTTAATTGGTCAGAAACTGGTCTCCTGGGATCCTTCTAGTTAATGAATTTTTTTTGTTATTATTGTTTTTACTTTCACTGTTCATAGATATAAATCTGGTAATTTCTCATTTCAGTTCTTACATACCTTGAGTGGATAATTCAGAAAATGAATCGGAAATATTTCCTTCCCCTGCTTACCCATAATTCCTCGATCACTCCATATTTTTGGCTGACCTGAGGTCTTGAGTCAGATATCCAACTTCTCTCTCTGCCTCCCTTGATCACTTTGCCAAAGAGAATGAACACAGATATGATTGGCCAAAATATACAAGTAAACTTCTATGGAACATAATGATCAGTTGAATGACTAGCAGATTTTAATGCATAGAGTCCTAAAGCTGGAAAGAAATTAGTGATCATGCAGTGTGAGCACATTATTTTACAATATTGTGTGGGTAAACATCTGAGACTTAGACAATAGAGCAGAGTTTAACTTGCACAAAGTCTAAGAGATTTCTGTTTGTCACCAGTTATCTGTATCATGTATTTAGAATATTCCTGACAAATGCTTTAACCTTTCTTTGCTTAAAGACTTCCAGGGAAAGAGAATCTTCTACTTTCAAAAGTGACTCATTCTATTCTTTTAGCACTTCTTATTATTGCCAAGTTGCATTTTCATTGTAGTTTCACTTGATATGAAACTCAAATTTATGAATTCAATCTATTGTTCCTAGTTCTCTCTTAAGAAAACAAGTTTAATCTCGCTTGTCTGTGATGGCCTTTCAAATGCCTGAATACAACTAAAATTGATAATGTATTTTTATAAATTGAGGAGGTGATTATATCCAAAAGGGAGTGAGTTACCAATGAGGAAGAACAGTGAAATTAAGAAACGTTTGCTGCTAAATATAAATCCTTTAATTATACTATATCCTGGGTTTACTCTATCCATTTGTTTAGCTCCAGACTTATGAATTTCACAAGTTAGAACCATGAGCTAGAATTAATGAGTTGAACAAGACTGGATCCCTTGACTAGAAACATATACGTGCATTTGAAGGAAGTGGTGAAGTTCTGGCCAGACAGCTTCTCATGAGTATATAATGCAGAGTTGTGAGACTGGGAAACATCCTCATAATGTCAGGGGCAAGGGGCCTCAGAGGCCTAGTCAAAAACCTGACTGAGCAAGAATTTTATCTTAAGTGTCCTGGAAAACAGTCTTACAGGCTCTGAAATCTTTTGTTGGAAATTCTAACCTGAGTCCTAAATATGCTTCTTAATATCCCCAGGTAATTTATTTTATGCACTAGTAACATATTTTGATAGGGAGTCCATAAAGTCCATGACGTTATAAATCATAAGTTTCTGGCTTTGCCAGGCTGCAAGAAAGGTAACCCACTCTCAAACACACATTTACCATTCTGAGCTCTAAGGAGAATAAATAAAAGACAGATAAGTAGATTTTGAGTCAGGAGAACTGAGATTCTTATCTCTGCCACTTATTAGACATAGATTTTACAAGTTAATTTATCTGGAGCTCAGTTTCCACATTTGCAAAATGAAAGTATTGAATCTATCTGAAGAAATGGGGTGGTCTGGCTATATATATATAAAATGGTGGATGGATTTCCTCCATCAAGGCTTTAAATGATATCTGACATCTTAAGCCATCTAAAGAAAAACATAACTTTCTGCTTTCTATATCCAATGAAATTCCTACTCAATAAAAGGAGGGCTTTGGTGAAAGGGGGCTTTTTTTTTGTCAAAATGAATACTGTGTTAAGTTAAAATAATAACAATTTTCAGGATGATCATTATGCTAGAATTCTACTGCTTCCATATGCAGAATTTTACCTATTCATTTTTCATCAAACTAATTTCACAATGATGAAAACACAATAAACTAGATATACAGCAGGTCCATTAAATACTTACATTGCATATTTGATGTGCTCTTCAATAAAGCCAGAATTATAACAAATTGCTAACAGCTTTCTAGTAAGTGCATGCTTGACCAAACCCATCTTTAAAGATCTGATTTAAAAAGTCAGGTTTCTGCTGGATGCAGTGCCACAAATGCACATTTGGTGATATATTTATATATACATAGAGGAACTCATTCTTCACTGAACGGATTATATTGAAATGTCATTTTTGTAAATTTGATAGCAGATGAAAGCTCATGGATATGGAAACGTGATCAAATTAGAAGTGGAGAGCACTGAGATCTTGCAGAATGGTCTTATGCTTATTATTTTCTATAGCTCATGGATCTGCCTGCGACTTGCCATAATAAGAAATGTAGAATAAGGAGATAAAGAGTGAAGAGAAAAGAAGACTTAAAAAAAAAACAGGTTTTCCATATTATTGAACATCAACAGAGAATGAAATTCACATTTCATTGACTAACATAAGGATCAAAAAATATTATCATTTATTTGAATTCATCTGTAACCAAAAACATTGTAAGAATTGCATAGTTTTAGAGAAATGCTGTTCCTTTCTCCACCCCACCAAAATGAATAAAGCAAAAGTGTAATTAAATAAGAAATGAACAGATGCAAAATACTAAAATAGAAAAGGCGTTGATAATGCTTCCCCTTGCTCCACAATAGCTATTTCTAATGTAAAATATATCAGTTAGTGTTTTCTAGTATCACTCTGTCCAGTTCCATTCGTTATCTACTCTTCTTTCATATAAACCATATTCTAGACAAGTGGGTTTTCTCTACTGTCTCTTAACTATGTCAAGCCCATTATCAACTTCTAGGTTCTTCTAATGCTGTTCTCCCTTTGGACCCTGGGCTCTCCCATTCTGTCTCACAAATTTTCCAAATATCATGCATATTTCAAGGTTCATCTCCATGCTCTGCCCCTGGAATAAGGACTTGAAAGATCTGTGCTTGCATGCTACAATTGCTCATTACTAGCTTTGAGACCTTGGACAATCCCTTAATCTCTCTGAAATTTCATTTTCTCCTTCATAAAAAGAGATGACTAGACTAGTTAATGGCTAAGGTTCTTTCTAAGTTCTTTCCAAGATGTGATCTAAAATCCTATGATGATCCTCTTCTCTGAAAAATTATATCAACCCAAGTAGTTTTCTTGCCTTCCATTCTAATACTTATATTTTGGGACATTTTTCTGTCAAAAAACCTAACTTCTTAGAACAACAAAAATAAAAACAAATAACCCCTCCCCTTAATATCCTGTCCCTTTGGGGTACAAAAACAAACATTTAAAGTTAAAAAAAATCTCTTCTCATGTAATATATATTGACTTTTATATCAGATTTATATTGATAAGCTAGTGCAAGTAAATTTTAGTTAAAAACTCACAGTAGGTAGATGAGCCAATGATTCTCAAAATATGAAATACTTGAGTTTAGCCTTGAAAGCTAAGTATTCTGAGGCTGAAATGAAAAGTAAGTGAATTCCAGCCATGTTGAACTGGGCATATAACAAAAAAACTTTATTATTAGTAAATCAAGATTTTTTGAGATAGATAGTGGTACAGGGAGTAGATCATTGGACTTAGAGTCAAGAATACTTTAGTTGGATGCTTACCCAGACACATCCAAGCTGTGTTAACCTGAGTCATTCGATTTCTTAACTTTGGCTTCCTCATCTGAAAAATAAGAAAAATACTATCTATCCCATAATGTTATAGTGAAGATCAAGTGAAATCTGTACATAAAGAGTTTTGCAAACCTTAAATAAAGTGTGTGTGTGTGTGTGTGTGTGTGTGTGTGTGTGTGTGTGTGTGTATGGAATATATAAATGGGAGTAGTTTTTATTATTCTTTTAGTTAATAAAAAATAAATGCTTATTAAGCTGCACCTTACTGAATGAAAAGGTAATTTTGCTTTACAGAGATAAAGCAACATATTTCATAATGACTGTTGAAGATATATATGTTGGGGAACTTTTCTATCTTAGAACAAATATATAGATCCATCAAAATGTCTTCTATGAAAAGAAAATGCAAGTTTTACAGTAATATTAAAGCAGACATGTAAGCCTTCTAGTTAATATGATAGAATTGGATTTTCTTTCCTTGTCCCTATTGAATCTATTTTTACAACAGGCCCTATCATCCATGGAGTCCCCTTGACAACAAGTCCCATCAGCCAGGAGGTCCCCTTGACAACTAGCTCTATTGACTTCCAAATTCCAAATTGAAGAGGGAAGGATGTTATGCTGCTGCTTGCTCTTTTAGTTGCCAATAAAGATTAGAAATATAAGCTAAAAAGCATGTCTATTGTCTGCTACTCTGCTTCTCTAGGAAGCAAGGAAAGAAAGCTCCTCAAGAAGATCTCTGCATTTTTTGGACTGATCTATAATATTCATCTGTTTAAATCTTAAGTCTCTTCCTCCTTTTAACATTTCTTTAGCCTGTTTTCCACAAAGTCTCTCGAGGGCTGGAACTCATTTCATGACTTCTGGATTTCTAAAACTATGTTATAAGTGAGTAATAGGATAACTGTTATTATTTTTATTTTATTTTTAAAGAAGTCCTGGTGAAGCAAGGGGACCTAACTTAATTATTAACCATAGACAACTATGAAGACTTCCTTCACAAAAACCAATCAAATAATATGTTCCTGTCTGATTTCCTAACTTATTGTTCTGGATGGCTGGAGCCAAGTGTGGGTGGGCAGAGCAAGTTTTACCTTCTTCTCCTCACCATCCAAAGTGTTCAGAAGGCAAAAGGAGCTATATATGTGTACATATCTACATATATATATGCACATAAACACACATATACATAGATATAGACATAAATTCTGGTGGGGATCATTTTCTCTCACTATAACTTTCATCCCATAGCACAAAGTTTAACCGCAACTTTTAACTCTTATCATAAATTGGTATTATAATCACAGATTGACATAATAGAGGCTATTATAATTTGATTAGTTGCTAACAGTTGGCCTTTATATAAGATTATGGAAAAGATGATAGACAGATAGATAGATGGCAGATATTAGATAGCTATACCCTCACTATATTGAATCTGTGTGTATGTGTATTAGTGTTTTGTGTGTATATGAATATATATATACACACACACACACACACACACACACATGTATGTGAAAATATGTATATATGTGTATTCACATATGTGTGTGTATATATATATATATATATATTTGTGTAGCTATATACACACACGTGTGTGTGTGTGTGTATATGTATATATATATATATATACATATATATATATACACACATATATGTATATATTTGGGATGGAAAGGGTACTTAGGGAGGAGATATATATATATATATATATATATATATATATATATATATATATATATATATATTTGTGTGTGTGTGTGTGTGTGTGTGTACATGACACTTTAAAATTAAAATTATCTAGTTCAAGTGAGGTGAGGAAAGTGAGGAAAAGTGATGTCTTTGGTTAAATAGATAATAAGTAGAAGAACCAGGAATTGAAACCTTTCCTCTTGCTCAAAAGCTAATATTCTTTTTATTCTAAAATATTTCATTCACAAGACAATACAATGTCTTGTATACATTAGGCTGCCAGTAGGAAATTTCCAATAAAGACCTTAATGACCTGAATGTGATGTGAGGTACTTGTTTTCTGTCTTTTGGGAAGGGAGGTATCCTGGTTTATTTTAAAATGGTCACATTTAAAGTGGTCACATGTGGTAGCTTGGTTTATTAGTCATCATCACTTACATTTGCATAATGCTTGAAGGTTTGCAAAGGTCTTTCTTCAAAACAACCTTGTCAGTTGGGTAGAGCAAACGTTATAAATCTCAGTTTTGCAGATGAGGAAATTGAGTCTCAGAGTGATAAGAGCAAAGTAATAAATGTCAGATCCATATGTCAAGTAGAGGTAGCCAGTGGTTTTCCTTTATACTACCTTGACTCATTGCCTCCTGTACAAAAAGGTCAAAGTAGTAGAGAATGTTTTGACAGTGAATTTATCTATTTATATTTAGTGTCCAAATTATCTGAGTTCCCTAAGAAATAAAGAAAAGTACAGGAGAAGGTCATACCACAGCAAATTTCTAGACCATTTTCCCCCCAGAAATTAGTTAAAAAATTCTTATACAAAACAAGCTATACACATGAAGTGACTGGCATGTTCATTGGAACAATGCCAACCTGCACATTTTTAAGTGCCATATAATTGCTACTTTTGAAAGAAGGAAGGAAGGAAAAAAGGAAGGAAAGAAGGAAAGAAGGAAGGAAGGAAGGAAGGAAGGAAAGAAAGAAGGAAGGAAGGAAGGAGAGAGAGGATGGAAGGAAGTAAGAATGTAGGGAAGAATGAAAGGAGGAGAGAAGGGGTAAAGGAAAGAACTAAAAAGAAAGGGAGGAAGAAGGAATTAAATACCCACTATATGTCATACACTATGCTAAGCATTTTATAAATATGATCTCATATGGTCCATACAATAAAGTTGGGAGGTCGGTGCTATTATAATCCTCAGATTATCCTTACCTTTATGGATAAGGAAACTGAGACAAACAGAGATTAAATGACTTTCCCAGGGTCACAATTTGATAATTGTATGAGCCAAATTTGAACTCAGGATTTTCCAATTGCAGATATAGCATTCTAGTCACTGAACTAATTTATTTCTTATACTCCTAAGAAATAGACTTTACTTCATCGTGGGATCTGCTGAGGCACTAGACTTCCTTTTAAAAGTCCAGGATAGCATTGGTTGGCTTAGAATCTTCTCTTAAAATGTCATTTTTTAGTTGCTCTCTTTTTTTGGATAATAGTTTTATCATTAACAGAACTTTGATCAATATTCTAAAATATCATGATTCAATTCAATTTGATAAATATTTGTTAAACATCTACTATGAGCCATTGCTGACTGTGATACAAAGACCAACATAAAATAGCTTCTGTCATCAAATGACCATATTTTCTACTAAAAGGAGATTTGTACAAGTATATCTGAAGAAAATATGTGAAATACAATGTATGAAATTTGAAAGGAGAAAGCTTGGAGAATAGGAGGAGGCTAAAGAAAGACTCCATGTAAGAAGTAGTCCTAGAAGTAGTCCTGTTTTAAACAAAAGCACACACACACACACCTAAGGATTCGAAGAAGAGGAAGTGAGAACGAAGAATGCAACCTGTGCAAATGCAAGGTGGGAAAGAAGACAGAATGCTATCAAAAGAATAGGTACATGCTAGGTGAAATATTGCACAACCAACATGGAAAGATAGGCTGGAAGCAGAATGTGCTAGACATTATGTGTCAAATAGAAGTATTTTCATTTTCTCCTAGGGGCAAAATGGAACTACTGAAGTTATCGGAATGAAGGTATGATATTTTCAGAATTGTGCTTTAAGAAAATCAATATATGGAACAGGATTGTAGGGAGGAAAGACAAGTCATGTACATCTATTTTAGTAATCTAGGTGAGAGGAAATGGGACTCTTAAGTAGGATGGTGGTGCTTTTTATGGAAAAAAGGAGATGGGTACAAGAAATACCTTAGAAGTAGAATTAACCAGACTTGGCGATTGGTGAAAAAAGTGCCTAATTATCTCAGAAATCAGAACTCTTCCAGTTTCTAGATTTTTTTTTTGGATTGAATTGTTTACATGAAGCTTCTGCTCTGGTGAATTTGTCTATTCCCCATCTATTGAGTGTGCTATGAACATTCCAGATCTTGCACATTGTTTCTCGTTGTCACCCCGTTCTGGAATGTCCTCCCGTTCCCCTCTAGAAATTGTCATTGTCATTATTGGCCCAGACCAAGTCCCACTAAGTTGATGAAAATCTTCCTTAATCATTAAACTCAAGAGATAAGCTGCCCATTTGATATTATGGGCCACAAACTGATGTGAACTTCTGCTGCATTCAGTCCTTAGAAGAGACATAATTTCCAGAAATAAGGAGGTGTTAGGTCACTGTACTTTGCCCTTATTATACCTCAATTAGAATACTGGGTTCAGTTCTAGGAACAAATGTTTCAAAGGGAAATTAAGTAGGTGAAGTGTTTTTTCCAAAGGAACATAGATTGGGTGAAGATCTTGAATCTGTGGCATATAATAATTAGTTTAAGGAATTGGGAAAGTGTAGGCTGGAGAAGAAAGGATTCAAAGATGTGTTAACTATCGTGAAGACATTAGGCTTGTTCTTCAGAGCAGAGACCAAAACTAGAATGCACAGGTAGAAGCTTCAATGGGGAGGGGAGAATCTTCCTGATAATTACAATTGCCCCAAATGGAGTTGACTGTCTTAGAAGTAAGACTTCCAAAGTAGATAAGGACATATAGGGATTTCCTTCATGTAGGGATTCATGTAGATGTCTACTGAGACCCCTTTCAATCCTCATATCCCATGTGTTTGGAAAAGGACTTTGCTTTTAACTGCCTGGAAGGTAATTTGAATGAATATTAGTGTCCCTTGATTTGGAAGCCGAGACGATAACTTGTCATCATCATAGAGTACTTAGTATTCAGTCCTGGTTCTCCTGATTTCAAGTCCAAATCTATTTATATCATATTACACGGTTCTAGTAATATGGTTAATATCTTCTCTTTCTTTTATATGTTAAGCTCTTCAAGGGCAAGGGGCCATCTCTTTATATTCTCAGTGTCTCACATTGAATAATTCTCAAAGGGTTTGTCTATGATTTTGTGATGGCCACATCCGAAGTTAGAAGTTTTCATTGGGGGCCCTCTATGAACTGCCTTAGCATCCTTTGGAAACCTCTGCTGTACTTAACCAGTCCTTATTTAACTTAAGCTTGAAAGCCTTTATTGATAAGGAACGGGTGTTCCCCGTTTTTGTTGGACAGCAAAATAGTCCAACAAAATAGTCATTGCATTTTAAGGCAACGCTCCTTATAATGTTATACGTTTCCTTGAAACTCATGGGGCTCTCACTTTCTGGTACTAGCATAATGCTTCCTAAAACTAAATTGAATGAATTAATTCTGTTTTCCTTGTGACAGCCCTTACATATAAGATGAAAACTTTATCAAATTCTTCTTGTCTCCTCTTCTCTAGGCCAATTGTCCCTACTTCGATAGGCCTTTGTAAACATACTAGTTTCTAAATCCCTGACTATACAGACCACTATTTTTTGGATGAATTTGTTTATCAAAAAACCTTCTTTTTATAGTATTTTTTTTTTTCTAAATACATATAACAATAGATTTCAACATTCTTTTTTGTAGACTTTGTGTTCTAAAGTTTTCTCCCTCTCTTCCTTACCTGCCCCCTCTTTAAGACAGCAAACAATATGATATAGGATAAATATGTACAATCCTTTAAAATATGTTTCCGTATTTGTCATGTTGTGCAAGAAAAATCAGACTAAAAGGATAAAAACATAAGAAAAGAAAAACAAACAAAAAAGATGAAAATAATAAGCTTTGATACACAGTCTCCATAATTTTCTATCTTGAGCTGCAATTGGCATTTTTTATATAATAATAGTGTTTTTATTTTTCAAAATTTTTGCAAAGACAGTTTTTAACACTCACCTTTGTAACACCTTGCATTCCAATTTTTTCTCCCTCCTTCCTCCTCTTTCCACTTCTATAGATAGCAAATAATACAATATTGATTAAACATGTAGAAGTCTTCTAAATATATTTCCACATTTACATGTCACACAAAAAAATCAGATAAAAAGGGAAAAATGCGAAAGAAAAAAATAAATAGGCAACAACAACAAAAGGGAAATCACTATGTTATAAACCATATTCACTCCCTATAGTTCTCTTTGTGGATGCATATTGCTCTCTCTTTCACAACTATATTGGAATTGATCTGAATCAGCTCATTGCTGAGAATAGTCAAGTCCATCACAGTTGATTATCACATAATCTAATTATTGTTTTGTCGATGACCTTCTTGAAAAATAATGCTTAGAATGGAATATAATGTTTCATATCAGAGGGTGAAACCAAAAAAGGACCAGATCATAAATATGGGAAACTCTTTTATAATTCCAACTCTCTATGCTTGGTATTTTCATATATAACACATGAGTAATGTCTGACCCAAGACAAATATATAGATATCTAAGTTTGTCCTACATAGAAGAACTCTAAAGAGTACTATCTCGGGAGTCAGCAGATTTGACATTAAAATCCATCTCTTAGAGTCATGCTTTTGTGACTTGGGACAAATCACTTAACTTTCTTAAGTACTAGTTTCCTACTCTGTAAAATTAAAAAAAAAAGCTTGGAATCGATATCCTCTAAATTTTCATTTAGCTCTAAATTGATGATTCTATGATCTTTGCTTGAATATTGTTTCAATCCCTCATTTCTTTCTCTGTCTTTCGATTTTTTTCTCCTTGTATTTCCTAAGGCACTCATTATGGGCTTTTCTTTACTCAGAATCCCCTACTTAGGTATCCAATTCACTTATGTTCTTCTCAAGGAATAATGCATTTCTGAGTTTTTCCCTAACCTTTCCATCAAACAAGGCATAAGTACCTTATTCTTAGCTTTTAAAGTTTTCTAATAAACCCGGTTAGTTCTATGGCCAATATTCTCCAAGTTTATTATCCCAAACCACATAAAGACTGGAAGATCAATTTCCTAGAGGGAAGTTTGCTACATCTTCCTTAAAGACTCTAGGGATAACCTAGGGATATTTTTCTAATGCAGTTTCTCAGAAACCTCCATCTGCTGGTGTGTTCTCTAATATTAATCACCATTTACTAACATTGCAATATCAATTTGACAAGTTGATTTCTGCTCAATATCAATGAACACAAATTAGACTTTATGAAGGAATATTTATTAGAAAGGTATAATAATAAGAAAACAAAATACATGCATTCCCCCCTCTGCATGCACATCAAAATGGACATATCCTCTTCTCTAAAGTTTTCCTCACTCAGTCAGAGAAAGGACTCAAATTTAAAATGGTTTCTACAAAGTAACTACCTGCCCCACCAGACCAAGTTCACTACCGTGTATAGCATGGACAACGGATAGATTCATCCATCTGTTCTTGCTTGAACTATCCATTATCTCCATTGTCTGGTTGATTCACTGTTGGGCTGAATCAATTAGGTCACCTTTAATGGCTAGCTCCTCACCTGTTTGGGTTACTTTACCTCCCAACATACTATCCCATGCATTTCAGCTTCAGGACTCTAATTGGCTCTTTCCACATTTCAGTGTTTGCCTCTGTTACTCATTACTATGTTATTTATATCCTGTCTCTGTTATTCATTCATCTAAGATTGGGGGAAAAAACACACAGATTGAAACAGAAGGTTAGGAGTGTTATAGTAGCTGGACAATAAAAATCCCAAGACTTTTGCTCCACCCAGAGGACCACAGCAATTTTTGACTCATTCACTAGTGTGGGAAATAGCTTTTATTTATTTAAATTATTTTTATATATGCATATTTCTAGATCAACAGTATTTAAAAAGCTTTTTATCATGACATGATAAACAGAAAACAGTTAAAGGAGACATGCATTCTTTGAAGCATGAAAGAGAAGACTGTTCCCTTGGCTACTTAACAGAAACATGTTTGTCAAGCTACCATGTTTGTAGAATCAGGCAAAACATCTTGTACATTTTGTAAATTGGGGAATTTCCCAATTAACATCACTAAATTATTTTTAGATAATAACATACTATTCTTTCTCTGGCATAATCACATTTAACATTTTAAGAGAGATAACTTCTATCTCTTTAACTCTCTATCTAGGTAATGCCCTAGCTCACGGGCTTGAATATATCACATCTAATTTTAAAGAAAAGGACAAATTTGAAGATAGATATGCTTGGTCAGTGAGTGTATTTGAAATTCACTGGGGTGGGTAGCTAGTTATTCCAAATATGCTCAACATGATTTAGGATGATATTTATAGACCATGGCTCTAACAATGAGAAGCATCCAAAAGTGGCAAAGGGATGTGTTTCCCATCACTGGAGATCTTTAGGTAGGGACTCAAGAATGTCCAGGTAGATTATAGAACAGATTCTTTTTCTTTTCAGTTAGGAGTTGGACTAATTGGCTTCCAATGCCCTTTCCTACTCTAATATTGATAATCTTAATTACATAAAATGCTAACATGTACATAGTGTTTTAGTATTTAGAAAGGATCTTCATTTAATCCTCACTCCCATCTGTTATATAGGGACTACAATAATCTTTACAGATAAAGAAACCTAGGTTGAGAGAGTTCAACTGTCTTACCTAAGTCATATGGCTAGTAATTCAAAGCAGGATTTGAACTCAGGTTTTCCAGACTGCCAAGTCTGTGTACTGTGCAATCTAGTTGGCTAAACACAATTTTAAAGATTTTGCCTAAATAAAATTAATGTTGCTGGAATCAGAAGAAAATGTATGAATTGGAAGAAAATCTTTTAATTCAATATCTCTAATAGAAGTATATAATATATAATATAATATTTCTGATAGAAGTATATAAATTGATGACATATTTATTCTTTCTAGTCATTGGTGATCTTTCCCTTCCTATTGTTGGCAATATTTCTTCTTCTCACAATTCTCTTCTATTGTCATGTCAGCATTCTGTTACCAGTTTCAACTTAATGTCACTTCATCTATGATCATCTCTCCTCTTGATTCTAAATTGGTTATTATCCCCCCATGACTTTCATTTCTGTCTCTCTGACAGCTCATCTCACATTTTATAAGTCTATGTACTTTCTACTTTTATTTCTTACTAGCTGTATGATCTTTGAAGCCAGGGATTTTCTAAGTGCTATTTATAGGTCCTCCTATGCATAACACAGATGTGGTCCAGGGGCAGTGCTGAATCAGTGTTGGTTGATTTTTCATTTCCCAGTCTACCTTCAAGATTCAGCTCAAATCCCACCTTTTGTGGGAAGCCCCTCTTTTCCCTCCTGCTGCACTCTTCCTTCTGAGATTATCACCCATATATTCTGTATATAAATTAGATGTCAGTTGTCATTCTGCTGTCACAGTAACATCCATCTCTTTATTATTCCATTTGATGTTTTCTTAGCAAAGATACTAGAGTAGTTTGTCATTTTTTTTCCAGCTCATTTTACAGCTGAGGAAACTGAGGTAAACAGAGTTAAGTTACTAGTGAGGGTCTGAGGCAAGATTTTAATTTTGGAAATAAGTCTTCCATGGCACCTAGGTTTCCTAAACAATTTGTATTTGGTTATTTACATGTATGATGTGAAATTAGAATGTGAAATCTCTAAGGTCAGGGACAGTATTTTAACCTTTCTTTGTTTTGTATCACCAATGCTTAGTATAGTTCTTAGCATAGAATAAGTGTATAATAAATGTATTTTGGGGAACATTTTTTCTCCACAAATTGATCAATTGAATTGATGAATATTGGACATAGAATCAAAAGGTACGAGTTGAAATCCTATTTCTTTGCCTATGGCTCGGATAATCTAGGGGGAGGATGTCAACACTTCTAGGTCTCAATTTTCTCATCTTGAGGATGAGATGGATGGACTAAGAGCTCTAAAAATATTTACAGCTCTAAATCAGGATTTCTGTCTGTATCAACCAGTTGCCATCTGTGTAGGTAGAGACAGAAAGGAGTTTTCTCAGAGTTTGAGGGATAATTATGAATTGTAGAGAGGTAGCTGAGCAATATCACTGAGCTCCTTCCAACCTGTAACCTTGCAAGGAGATAGTCCCCACACAACAATCTATACTGTCTGGGGTTTTACTAACCTACTCTCTTCTGTGGGATTACAAAAACATTTTTAATTACATGCCTAATGATCAAGATCAGAAATGTGTAAATTGCATGCAACCAA